>NC_083445.1:27980664-28280664 GCF_020745735.1 Hemiscyllium ocellatum
ACAAACGAAGATGTATCAGAGCACTATTCCAATGAGCCATCACACACTGCAGCACAGACGAACTTCGGAAAACAGGGGAGAACCACCTATACAACATATTCAAAAAGAACGGATACTCAAAAAAATACAGTCCGCAGATTCCTCAAGAACAAACCACAACAAGCAGACCAAACACAGCCAGAAACCCTCACCACCTTACCATGCATCAAAAAAGTTTCAGAAATGACAGCCAGACTACGAAGACCCCTCGGAATACTAGTAGCACACAAACCCACCAACACTCTCTAACAAAAACTAACAAACTTAAAAGACCCAGTATAACCCATGGACAAAACTAACATTGTCTACAAAATTCCATGCAAGGACTGCCACAAACACTACGTAGGACAAACAGGAAGAAAGTTAGCCACCAGGATACATGAACACCAGCTAGCCACAAAAAAACACAACCCTCTCTCCCTCATAGCCCTACACACTGAGGAAATAAAACACTATTTCGACTGGGGTAATACATCTATCCTGGGACTAGCTAAGCAAAGACATGCCAGAGAATTCCTAGAGGCCTGGCACTCCAACCACAAAGCCATAAACAAACACATAGATCTAGATACCATCTATCAACCCCTCAGAAAATGAACAGGAAATGACATCACCACAAACCCCAGGAACCCCATCCAGGAGAAAGATATAAATAGAAAGCAGGAAATAACAGCTTCACTTCACTTGGAGGTCGCCACTGATGATGTTACCTAGCCAGGTAATGAAACGTCTGGATATCAAACCTACAGCTCAGTGAGCAAACCTACACCCTAAACCTCAACCTCAACCTGAGCTACAAACCTTCACAAACCTTGCAAAAAGTGCTCATTTATTCCACCTATTATGTATCTATGGTGTTTGCCAAAACTGTCTCTTTGTGTTGGCACGTATTCTAACTCCTCCAGGGGATACATCATCTTGAAGTTTATGCTATCAGACCCGTACATAATTTTCAAGATCTCTGCGGGGTCCCTGCTCAGATTTCTGTTTTCTAAAAGAATGGGCCCCAATACCTGCTGTATCATCCCTATGAATATTTCACACATGTTCTCCAGTGTCTCTGTATCCTTTTTGTAAGATTGGGATCAGAACTGTTTATCAATTTTGGATTGGAAACTGCCACAGAAAATCTAAATGAGGTGCCTGGCCCGCACTCTGAGCTTTCTTTGGGAGATTTCCTCAGAGCTTGTGCCCTGACAAACCCGAATACAGTTTCAGTTATTTATTTAAGGTCAGGTCTGAACAATTAGAAGGTTAGCCGTGTTTTTAAAAAGGGACTTTATAGACTAGGAGGACTAATATTAGTAGTGGGAAAAATTCTGGAATCCATTATCAAGGAGTTTATAGCGAGCATTAAAAAGTAGTGACAGGATCAAATACAGTCAGCATGGGTTCAGGAAGGGAAATCATGCTTGACAAATCTGTTAGACCTCTATGAAAATCAGGAAGTCATAGAATCCCTACTAGAATTATAGAATTCCCTACAGTGTGGAAACAGGCCATTTGGCCAAACAAGTCACACCAACCCTTCGAAGAGTATTCCACCTAGACTCATTCCCCAACATTTTTCGTGACTATTGCACCTAACCTACACATCCCTGAACATTGAACAACAATTTAGCATGGCAAATTCACCTAAACTGCACATCTTTGAACTATGGTAAGAAACCAGAACACCCGGAGGAAACCCATTCAGACACAGGGAGAATGTGCAAACTCCGCACAAACCATTTGAGGTGCTGTGAGGCAACAGTGCTAACCACTGAGCCACCCTGTCACCTTAGTTACAGAAAGTGTAAGTACAGTGGAACCATGATTATCTGAACAAGATGGACAGGCAGTATTTCGTCCGATGATTGATTATTCGGTTAGTTGATTCAGTGCCTTTCCTCTGGGGCTCGGAACTTTCTGAAGTTTCCTTTTTCCTTGTTCTGCCTGCCTTGCTCCCTCTGTCTGTGTCAGGGTTTGGTTCTGAGCAGGCACACACTTGTGTGTAAGGGACCTGCAGTATTGCTGAAGTCACTCCCTCCCAACAGCCCCCATCAGTTCAATGGGATTGACACAGCTAGCGCTTACTAAGTCCGCTGCCCATTCAGGAGACTAGGCAGCAGCACACTGCGTGCGTGCCCACGCCCCCAACCCCACTAATTAGATGACGAGGCATTTGGCTAATTTTATGCACTCACCATACGCAATGGATCGTGTCCTTTTCGAGATTTTAACACTGCTCATCGACGAATGAATACCCCTATCTAGCAAAACCACAGCCAGATGATCTTAAGGGGACAGTATAAAACATTGTGAATCAGAAGTTCAGCAAGGCAAGGGATGAGCTGAGGTTATCAACCATTAGACTAAGTTACCACTCATCACTTGTGTGTAACATGCACTTTAATTATTTACCACCCCAATTACCCACCGCCGATTAACTAAGTGATCTAAAACACTACAATTTTATTAATAAAATCTTTAAATTTAAAACTAATTAGAATCATAACTACTTAAAACATTATTTAAAATTATTAAAATACCTAAAACCTTATCAAGTTATGTCAATAAGAGATATTAAGTCCATAAAAATCCGTAAAAGTTCAAGGGTCAAAAATAAAACAAGGGTTGTGATATTCTGTGCAAAAGATTTAAATTTCAAAATCCCGAGGTCTTTCATTAACTCGGTGTTCTTTTCAAAACTCTTCCCTCGAGCTCCTATCACAAAACCATAAAAGGATATCTTTCCTCCACCAATGAGATCCATTATCTCTTTTCCTAGATGTTTATATTTGTTTATCTTTTCTTCCCAAGCTGATTCAAGAGAGTTGATCTGAAGGTCCGTTCCAATAGTCACGTCCACCACAATAATCTGATATTTTTTCTTAAAGAATAAATCCGGTATCCAAAGTTTTCCGGCATCATCTTTAATTCACGGCTCTATATATATATAGTCCACCCGTTCTTCCTAACAAACTTGACTAACTCTTCTACTATCCTATTGTGCCTTTTAATTCTCATGTTTTTAACGTAAGGGGTTGGGGGCGCAGAGTGGGCGTAAGAATATGTGTGAAAGATTCTACCATCACCCCCCAAACTCGTCCAACCCTGACCCGGGTCTGCCTCCCCACCCTCCCCCGACCGCACCCCTCCAAACAGAGACATGCATGAGAATTCCTAGAAGCATGGTATTCCAACTATTAACAACCACATTGACTTGGATCCCATTTACCACCACCGAGAAAAAAGAACAGGAAATGATGTCACCACGGGAAATGATATAATCACAGGAACTGATATCACCAACCCAAGGAAACCTAAACACATTCATAGAAAGCGGGCCGCACCACCAGTGCTTCATCCAGAGGCTCACCGACGATGTTACCTAGTATGGTGATGAAACGGCTGAAAACGAACCTTCCAGCTCAGCGAGCAAACCTACATCCAGTTATTTAAAGTCTCCAATCACCAAGAGAGCTGACCAACCAGATGGACAATTAGGGGTGAAGTGGGAGATGGCACGGGGCAGGGTGACACTAGGCACATGGACACACAAGATGGCCTCTGAGCCACAAGTTGGCCACTGGACCACAATATGGAGAGAGACAGCAGAGCAAATACAGACAATGCCTGGATGCAGAATGCAGCAAAAAACACTCACATACTCGTTGATTAGTTTAAGGCAGGTGGGGGAGAGAATATAAATGAGTAGCGTACATTGCCCACCAAAGTGTGGGCCAACATCTTTGATAGAAATGCTAACAGTTTGATATGACTTAATACGAAGTGCTAATAGCCAGGGCTGCTGTAATTAGCGCCCATTACTACAGCAATGGACGTCTGTGCAGACATTGAAACTGGCAATGACTGTGCTGAAACTGACAATGATTCTACAATGTTTACCATAAACAAACCATGCTATAAAGACAATAACCTTATCACTGACCTACTATTACAAAATATATAAAAGTATTTGACGTGTGCTCCAAGTGGAGAGAAGAATTGCAGTTGACCACTGTGCTGTTGGTGTCATTCCCTTCCCGGAGCCCCAGTATTTCCTTGTACAACAAACTCAATTGTTGAACCCCAACTCTGACTCGGAGGCTGGTGATTTTCCCCACAACAGGGGCATGACTGCATGTGAGAATTTCTCTCACAGTCCTCAACATTAACCTCAGACTTCACAAAGGCTCATGGTTTTTGGTCAAGGGGGCTAAGTGTATTTCCCACACACCATTCAACATTCAAGGAAGCAGCTTCCCTCGACATTGGATAGTGCTGGGAGGAAGGGCTGAACATACCAGTGCACATAGCATAACTTGTTATGAGTTGTTGATTGGTCCATGTGATAATCTAAAACCAGCTTGTGTCTCGGGAAGAATCTTCTCGGCTAATGGCTTGAGCCGGTTGTCCATGACGCGGGTGAGGATCTTCCTTGCTGTTGCTAACAGCGAACTTCCATGATAGTTTCTGCATTCAGTTCGATCACCTTCCTTTTGTAGGTGGTAACGATTGCTGAGTCTCGAAAGTCTTTTGGAACGTCTTCGTTTATCCAAATCTTGATGAGAAGTTGATGCAGTTGGTAATGAAGCAGGTTACCTCCAATTTTGTAGACCTCTGCTGGTATTTCATTGAGTCCAGCGGCCTTGTTGTTTTATTGACTTCTTCAAGTGATTTTTTTGTTGTTTAGCGAGTCATCAATAGGCTGTTTTGAAATGTTGATCACATTCCTGTCAAATGGGACGGTTTGATTTTGAAGATCTTCAGAGTTCTCCCTCCATCTAGAATTGATGTCACCTTGCTGTTGGTGAACCACCTTTACTTTTGAGAGGGACTTGACTGTGAGTGAATGGGCCAAAATAGCTTTAGTTGTATTGAAGAAGCCTCGAATGTCATTGGTGTCCGCTAGTTGTTAGATTTCCTGAGCTTTCTTCTTCCACCATTGGTTTTTCAAGTTTCGGGCGCTCTTTTGGACTGCAGCCTTCTCTTTCTGATAGCGTTTCCTTTTGTCATTCTCATGCTAGATGAGATGAATCAATGGTCTGCCCACTGTAGTAACAGCGCTTGTTATCAATGCATCTTGTTGGTCCCATGATCGTACGATGATGTTGTCGATGAGGTGCCAGTGTTTGGAGCATGGATGCTGTCAGGAGATTTTATGCCTGTTTTTCTGGCAAAATAGGGTGTTTGTAATCACCAGATTGTGTTCAGCACATTTGGTGAAGAGGAGTGTTCTGTTGGCGCTGATATATATTGATAAAACCTTAAAGTCATCTCGGGGCTGTGACTTGAAAAAATTCTGGGATTTACGTGTTGATCAATTTAAACCTACATACCCATTCCAAGTGATTAAAGACTTAACAGCAATCTAAGTTTGTTCAATACATCACATCAATTGTATGAGACTTTGAACTCTTACTGTAAATTCTGTGTCCTATGATCCTGCCCCATTAACTACCTGGTGAAGGAGCAGACTCTAATTTAGTGTTGTGTGATTTTTAACCATGTGCAGGCTTTGACCTGCAGGCCCCAACTGCCTGGAATAGTCACCCCTCTCAGCTCACATCCTTTCTAATGGACTCAGCAAAGGGTTCTATATAAAACACAAACAAGGCTGAAGAGAGTGTGCCGCCTGTCTCTGCCCGGACTGGTTGGGTGTTGGGGAGGAGGTTGGGGGACTTGGAATTTGGCGGAATCTCCATCCTGACACCATCGCCTTCAACTTTGTGAGGTCTGGATTCAGAGCATCCAGAATCGACTGCCTGTATGTTTTGCTGGCAATAGACAATAGATGCAGGAATAGGCCATTTTGCCCTTCGAGCCTGCACCACCATTCAATATGATCATGGCTGATCATCCTTAGTATGCTTCCTGCTTTCCAGCTGCCTTTGTGCAGCAGGTGCCATGGTCAGGGACCATGATCATTACCTGGTGTGGGCAGAACTCCTTCTGTTCGGTGCCCACATACTGGCACTTTATTAATCTTTTGCTGGAGGACGAGCAGTTCCAGGACTCCTTTCAATGGTTCTGGGCTGGCGGCAGAAAGAAGCCGGCAGGATTCCCCTCCCTGAGGCTATGGTGGGACGTGGAGAAGGCTCACGTCCATGATTTCTGTCAGGTGTACATGAGCAACTGGACAAAGAGGTGGAAATCCAGGATTGAGGAGGAGACAATTGATGTGGAGTCACGTCTCAGTCAGCCCGATGTTTACTCGGCCCTGCTTGGCTGTATGAAAAGAATAAAGCCGCGCGCAGGATGCAGTTTGTCACTCGAATCCGACTTTTGTACACTGCAGCAGTGTGTCTGGTTAAAGTTAACGGGTCCCTGACCGCTCCCCTTCTCTTTGGGAGAGGTGTATGTCAAGGCGGCCCCTGTGTTCCCTGTGCGTGGAGCCTTTCCAGTGCCTAAAGCGCGAATGCATTGTATCAGGTGAGGCTCTGAAACTGCTGGATTTGTCAAAAACATTAGGACATTGTCTGTATACAAAGAAATGTTATGTAATTTTGATCCCACTTCTGGAACTGATATATTGGGATCCCCACAAATGGCCTCCGACAATGGTTCAATCACCAGTGTAAAAAGCAGTGGTGAAAGGGGACAGCCCTTTGTTTGATTGTACCCCGCTGGTGATGAACACTGTGAGAGAGCCACTGTACAGAACCTTTACCCATCTTATAAAGACTTCGCCCAAACCAAACTGCTCCAGAGTATAGGAAGAAATGAGGTCTGCAGATGCTGGAGATCAGAGCTGAAAATGTGTTGCTGGAAAAGCTGAAGAAGAGCTTATGCCCGAAACATCGAATCTCCTGTTCCTTGGATGCTGCCTAACCTGCTGCGCTTTTCCAGCAACACATTTTCTGCTCCAGAGTATAGAAAAGGCCACACAACTCGGTCAAACGCCTTCTCTGCATCTACAGAAATCATCAATCCCTGTATTGACTGTTGTTGACATTCTTGAATTACAATAAGCAGCCTCCTAACATTATTGGAGTATCTGCGACCCTTTATGAAGCCCATCTGATCCTCTTTAACAATCGAAGGTAACAGTGTCCAGCCTTAACACGAGAGTCTTAGAGAGAATTTTAAAGTCCGCATTTAAGAATGAAATGGGCCTGTATGAAGCACAGTCTTTGAGGTCCTTCCCTTTTTTAAGAATAAGTGAAATATTGGCCTGTCTGAGATGGTGGGGGACAATCATGATTGTATGAATTATTAAACATATTGAGCATTGGGCCTGACAGTATACTTTTAAATTCCTTATAGAATTCACTGGGCAGTCCATCAGGACCGGGCGCCACTCCACTCTGAAGTTGCCTCACAGCTTCCTGCACTTTTGCTCTGACAAGGGGGCATTGAGAAAGGACTCTTATTCGGGAGTCACGTTCAGGAGCTTCAGATTGTTAAAAAAGATTTCATTTTGGCCTGCCCCTCCACACAATCCTTAAATTGGTATAACTTATTGTAAAATCTTTGGAATGCCACATTAATCGTTTTAGAATCACATATTAGGTTCCCAGACCCTTCCCTAATCGCCATAATGGCTTGTAGGGCACTCCTTTTTCTGGCGGGATGCGCTAAGTAATTGCCTAGCTTGTCACCATGCTCACACAACCTCTGTTTTGCAAAAGCCAGCTCCTCCTTTGCCGTCTGCGTAAGCATGGAATTTAATGCAGACCGCAGCACCATAATCCTCTGTAGTTTGATCAACAAGGGTCTGTCAAAGTAAGCGTTCTCAGTTGCCTTCAATTGTGTTTCAAGGAGACATTGCTTCTCACCTTCTGCTGCTTCCTACTGGCGAATAGGAAATAACTAACCCTCAAGCATAGGCTTTGACAGTTTCCCAGAGAACAGATGAATTACCAACTGAGCTTAAGTTGTTGTCTAGGAACGCCTGAAATTCCCTAGAGAAATATTCTACAAACTATTATCCTTGAGGATAAAGGGATCCATTCGCCAGTGCATCAAACCCATTGTAACATCCTTAATCATAACTGTAAGGTACACTGGAGCATGATGAGAGATGCTAATATTACCAATCATACAAGATGCCACCAAATCCAGGGTTACTGCAGGGGTCAGAAAAAAATCAATCCTTGTGTGACACCTGTGTAGATTGGAGAAAAACATAAAATCCCTGTCTGTAGGGTGGGACGCCCCATACAGATCCACTAACTGTTTAGTTTGTACAGAGGGTATTGAGGGACCATTGGGCAACCTGTCTACTGTGGGATCCATGAGACAGTTAAAATCTCCCTCTATAATGGGACTTGAGACTTATCAGTTTAGATAGAGCATCCACCAAAAATTTAAGGGGATGAGCTGGACAGCAATAAACATTTATAATACAATATTCTTCCCCATTTATCAAAGCTTTGAGAGTTACAAACCTCCCATGTCTTTAACACACTCTAACAACTTAAATGGGAGATTCTTCTAAACCAATATAACTACTCCCCTACTTCTGGTATTAAATGATGAAAAATAAACTTGGTCAAAGCCATTCTGCTGCAATTTCACATGCTCCTTGTCATCCAAGCGAGTCTCCTGTAATAAAGCAATATTCACCTCCTTTCTAAGACTCGAGTACCTTCCTTTTAATTGTTGAGTGACTTCCCTTGATATTCCAGGTACACCATTTAATCAAGTCATTAGCCATAACCTTCTGTATTTACATTTAAATTCCAGACTGGAGGAACCGGAACCACAAATCGCTGAGCCTTAGTGTCACATGACAAAACTATTAAAACCTACAAAACTATTAAAAATTAAAAAACAAAAATCAATAAACAAACCAACATATAAAGCATCAACAGTGCTGAGTATGGGAACCCCTGCCCAGAGGGGACAACTACCCATCCCAAACTGCCCATATGTAGGCATCTAACCATCCCAGCCACCTTCACTTATCTCAGCTACAGGTGCACCGCAAACACAAGCAGAAAAGAGTAAACACACCTTAGAACACCAATATGAATTTAAAAAGTTTTTCAAAAAGGAATAAATACCCCACCCATCCTTTGGTGTATCCTAGCATAGAAATTGAAAATGTGCATCTCAACTGCCGCCAAACATAGTGTAAACCAAATTATTATCAATGGGAAAAAAATGAAAAATAAAGCTCTAACCAGATTTAAAGACATACCCGAACAAACTATTTACACTTACTAAATTTGTTCAAATTAGGTTAATTTGTCCACAGTCGCTTGCCTTTCCGACGTGTCAAGATGATGTTATGGATCCATCTAAGGTGTTCTGAAGCACCGCCGGATACCTCAGGGAGTACTGAATCCCAAGCTCCCTCAGTCTTGATATCGTTGTAAGATTTTCATTTCTGGATCACTGCCACTGAGAAGAAAGAACATGATCTTAGAGCCCTTGTAAATTAGAGCCTTCAGATCCTTCCCCAGACTCTGGAAGCCTCCATGACTCTCTCCTTATCCCAGTAATGATGGAACCGCAAGGAGAGGACGAGGATGTTGACCAAGACCCGATCTCTATGCTGTGACCCGGTGAGCCCTCTCTATCTTCAATCCTCTCATGCCAACCTCCAAGTCAAGGAATTTCAGCAGCCAGTCCTCAACAAATTCCATAGGCTGCTCATCTTCTTTGTGGGCGGCACAGTGGCACAATGGTTAGCACTGCTGCCTCACAGCCTCAGAGACCCAGGTTCACTTCCCGACTCAGGCGACTGACTGTGTGGAGTTTGCACATTCTCCCCATGTCTGCGTGGGTTTCCTCCGGGTACTCCGGTTTCCTCCCACAGTCCAAAGATATGCAGGTCAGGTGAATTGGCCTTGCTAAATTCCCCGTAGTATTAGGAAAATGTAAGGGTATGGGTGGATTGCGCTTCGGCGGGTCGGTGTGGACTTGTTGGGCCGAAGGACCTGCTTCCACACTGTAAGTAATCTAATCTAATCTAAAAAAAAACCCTTGGGCAGACCGATGATCTGAATTTTTTTCCTCCTGCCCCTGTTCTCAAGATCATCCACTTGGTCATGCAAATTATGGACCTGCGGCCCCAGGGCTTGGATCCTATCCTTGGATGAACTGACATCAGCTTCTATCACTGTGACCCTGTGCTCCACCTCATCTGTCCTCTCCTCCAAGTCTGTCAGCTATTGCTCATGCTTCTGCAGCATGAGAGAGATTGGAGCCAGCTTCTCTTCAATCTGTTTCCTCAGCATCTTGCAAGCTCTTTCACCAGGGCCTGGAAAGTAATCGACTCTGAGGATTTTGCAGGATAAGCTTCAGACCCGGCCTCAGATGCTCCTCCTCCCTTTTACGGCATCTGTGGACGTCTGGAAATGCAGTTAAGTTAACTTTTAGAAGTTTCTTGGGACTCCACGATCCTTCCGGAGCCCCAAGGTATCGCGGTAGTATGGGTTGGGCGGGTTGAAGGTTCGTCCGCTTGTGCTGTGATATGGAGCTCTGCAATGCGATCTTCTTAGATCGCCGCCATCTTTGATCCCTGCATTCACTTTTTGATTTTCTTAAATCCTTCACCTCTGTTTTTGGTTGCACTTTAACCACACATTCCTGATTTCTGGGCACCGGTGCCAGTGGTGGGGTTGGGTGGGTCAGAGGACCCTCTTGTGGACCTGCTCCTGGGCCTGGCCATACTGGCCACAAACATTACCCTTTGATGAGAAGGACATTGCTTTGTCACTGGCCACCCTATGTTTTTCTTTCTTCCTGGTGGTGGAAATTCAATAAAGATTTGTATACCTGTTGTCTTTCACTGTGTTTCACACCTGCACACATACAACATGGGTGCTGGGGCAAATATAAGCACTACAAAAAAACCCAGCAGACTTAGAGTTTCCTCAGTTTAGGGAACTGACTCTGTGCTGGCTGGGCCACTGTCAGTTTGTTACTGCTGCTCATCTCTGTGCTTTGGAGGAAGAGAGTTTTCCTTTTCCTTCTCCTCCGCTCTCACCCCCCTTTCCAGAGGAGATATAAAAAAAGGAATAATCACGCAGCATTGGCCTTTGATGAGAAGGGCATTGCTTGTCACTGGTCACTCAGGTGTTTCCTTTCTTCCTAGTGGTGGAATACAAATATTTAAATACCTGTTGTTCTTCACTGTGTCCTACACCTGCATACACATGACATGGATGCTGGGAAAAATACAAGCACTGCTGCTGTTAGGTGGTAATGTGGGGGAAATAGAGAAAAAATAGCTGCAGATTTGGAAAAAGAAATACCCAGCTCCCTTAGGACTGAGAAGGGCTGGAATGGAGCTCCATCCTGTCACCAGACAGCCCTCACTTACCTGACATGTCTCGTCTTAGTAATAACCCTCATGTAGTGAATGTGTACACATTGTGTCAGAATGCAAATTGTCTATTTCATAATATGTTGAAGTGTACATATGTGAAAATGACATGTAAAGTGCCTGTACATATATTTGTATCATATGAATTGTATGTTGAGAACCTGTGTTAGTAACAAGAGATTTTTTCTTCTGGCATTGGTATTCTGCATTGAGTGCAAGTTGGAGAAAGGTTAGAAAGGCTGGTGTTTGTCCCAAACTATATATTGTCTGAGTCTACTGATTTTCCCAATCCACATTTGTTGCTCTATTCTGCACTGTAGACCAATGTGAAGCATGAGGTTAATTCGCTGCATCGCCAGCCAGCGCTCTATTCTGCAAGCAAACCATGAACTGACATGTACAAGGCCTCCTGATGTGAGAGCCACCTAGGGGTAACACCTTTGTTGCAGATTCATTGATCAGATAAAAAGGTGTGCAAATGTCAGCAGGCAAGTTGACAGTAATGCTTGTGGTTGTCAGCCATTATAACACCAACACAGAGTCATAGAGTCCTACAAAACAGAGACAGGCCCTTTGGCCCAAACTGGACTATGCTGACCAAAATGTCTGTCCACGTTGACTCAATTTCCTTGTTTTTGACCCGTTTCCTTCTATTACCTTTCCTATCTATGTATTTGTCTAAATGCCTTTTAAATGTTAATGTACCCGCCTCAACCACTTCCACTGGCAGCTCATTCCATATGCATACCACCCTCTGTGTAAAAAAAAAGTTGCCCGTACGTTCCTTTTTATTCTTTCTTCTCTTAGCTTAAACTAATGCCCTCTAGTTTTCAATTCCCCAACCCTGGGAAAAAGACTGAGTGCATTCACTCTATCCATGCCTCTCATGATCTTATACATTTCTGTCTCCTATGCTCTAAAGAAAAGTGTCCTAGCTTGTCCAACATCTCCCTCTAACTCACCCTTGGGTCAGGGCAAGATACTTGTAAATTTCCTCTGCACTCTTTCCAGTTTAATAACATCCTTCCTACAGCAAGGTGACCAAAACTGAACACAATACTCCAAGTGTGGCTACACCTGCTATATAACTTTCCAACTTCTTTACTCAATAGTGTGCCAAAAGACGTTTTCATTGCCCTATCTACACGTGACTCCACTTTCAGAACTGTGCACCTAAACTCTAAGGTCCCTCTGTTTCACTACATTCCTTAAGGCCCTATCATTCACCATGAAACTCCTGCCTTGATTTGATTTTCCAAGATGCAAGACATCATAATTATCTATATTAAACTCCATTTGCCATTCCTCAGCCCACTTCCCCAGGTTCTGCTGCAATTTCTGATAACCTTCCTCACTGTCCACGATGCCGCCTATTTTAGTGTCATCTGCAAACTCACTAATCCTGCCTTGTACATTCCCATCCAAATCATTGATATGGATAACAAACAGCAGTGGGCCCAGCACCAACCCTGAGGTACTCTACTGGTCGCAGGCCTCCAGTCCAACAAGCATCCTTCCACTATTACCCTCAGCTTCCTACCATCCAGCCAACTGTATATCATATTTGCCAGGTCCCCTTGAATTCAATGAAATCTAACCTTCTAGAGCAGCCTATCATATGGAGCCATATCAAACGCCATTCTGAAATCTTATATAGACTACTTCCACCGTCCTGCCCTCGTCATCCTACCTATTGTGTTGAAGAGAGGAGAGGACACTGACTTCTGAACAGCCTGGAACCACACAGGAGGAGTTTATTTTGACATTCTGTTTTTTATTGATTGTGATTTTGTTTTCTAGGTTTTCTTTCTCCATATTTCTGTTAATCTGAAGCTGTGCTCAGGTACACAGGCAGTTGCTACCACTACTGCTGCTGCTACAGGCTGGGTCTGTTCCTGGAGCATGGACCTAATCTGCCCCCCAGCGCTGCTACTGCTGCCTGAGCCTACTTCCATTTCTGCTGCCTGGGCCCCACCTGCACCTGGCACTGCGGCTGCTGCCTGGGCTGCACCTACACATGGCACTGCTGCTACTACTTCCTGGGCCCCACCTGCACCTGGCACTGCTGCTGCCTGGGCCCCACCTGCACATGGCACTGCTGCTGCCAGGGCTGCACCTGCGCCTGGCACTGCTGCTGTTGCTGCCTGGGCCCCACCTGCACATGGCAGTGCTGCTGCCAGGGCTGCACCTGCACCTGGCACTGCTGCTGTTGCCTGAACTGCACCTGACACAGCTGTTGCTGCATGAGCCGCACCTGCTAATGGCACTGTTGCTGCCAGGGCTGCATCTGCACATGGCACTACTGCTGCCAGGGCTGCACCTGCACCTGGCACTGCTGCTGTTGCTGCCTGGGCCCCACCTACAACTGGCACTGCTGCTACTACTGCCTGGGCCCCACCTGCACCTGGCACTGCTGTTACTACTGCCTGGGCCCCACCTGCACATGGCACTGCTGCTGCCAGGGCTGCACCTGCACCTGGCACTGCTGCTGTTGCTGCCTGGGCCTCACCTGCACCTGACACTGCTGCTACTACTGCCTGGGCCCCACCTGCACCTGGCACTGCTGCTACTACTGCCTGGGCCCCACCTGCACATGGCACTGCTCCTGCCAGGGCTGCACCTGCGCCTGGCACTGCCGCTGTTGCCTGGGCCCCACCTGCACCTGGCACTGCTGCTACTACTGCCTGGACACCACCTGCACCTGGCACTGCTGCTGTTGCCTGGGCCCCACCTGCACCTGGCAATACTGCTGCTGTTGCCTGGCCCCACCTGCACCTGGCACTGCTGCTGCCAGGGACCCACATGCACCTGGCACTGCTGCTACTGATGCCTGGGCCCCACCTGCACCTGGCACTGCTACTGTTGCTGCCTGGGTCCCACCTGCACCTGACACTGCTGTTGCTGCCTGAGCCCCACCTGTACCTGGCACTGCTGTTGCCTGAGCCCCACCTGCACCTGGCACTGCTGCTGCTGTTGCCTGAGTCCCACCTGCACCTGGCACTGCTGCTGCTGTTGCCTGAGTCCCACCTGCACCTGGCACTGCTGCTGCTGTTGCCTGAGCCCCACCTGCACCTGGCACTGCTGCTGCTGTTGCCTGAGTCCCACCTGCACCTGGCACTGCTGTTGCCTGGTCCCCACTTGCACCTGGCATTGCTGCTGTTGCTGCCTGGGCCCCACCTGCAACTGGCACTGCTGCTGTTGCTGCCTGTGCCCATTTGCACCTGGCATTGCTCTGCCTGGGTCCCACCTGCACCTGGCACTGCTGTTGCTGCCTGGGCCGCACCTGCACATGACACTGCTGCTGCCAGGGCTGCACCTGCACCTGGCACTGCTGCTGTTGCTGCCTGCACCCCACCTACACCTGGCACTGCTGCTACTACTGCCTGAGCACTACCTGCACCTGGCACTGCTGTTACTACTGTCTGGGCCCCACCTGCACATGGCACTGCTGCTGCCAGGGCTGCACCTGAACCTGGCACTGCTGCTGTTGATGCCTGGGCCCCACCTGCACCTGGCACTGCTGCTACTACTGCCTGGGCCCCAACTGCACATGGCACTGCTGCTGCCAGGGCTGCACCTGCGCCTGGCACTGCTGCTGTTGCCTGGGCCCCACCTGCACCTGGCACTGCTGCTACTACTGTCTGGACCCCACCTGCACCTGGAACTGCAGCTGTTGCCTGGACCCCACCTGCACCTGGCAATGCTGATGCTGTTGCCTGGCCCCACCTGCACCTGGCACTGCTGCTACTGATGCCTGGGCCCCACCTGCACCTGGCATTGCTGCCTGGGCCCCACCTGCACCTGGCATTGCTGCTGTTGCAGCCTGGGCCCCACCTGCACCTGGCACTGCTGCTGCCTGGGCCCCACTTGCACCTGGCATTGCTGCTGTTGCAGCCTGGGCCCCACCTGCAACTGGCACTGCTGCTGTTGCCTGGGCCCCACCTGCACCTGGCACTGCTGCTACTACTGCCTGGACCCCACCTGCAGTTGGCACTGCTGCTGTTGCCTGGGCCCCACCTGCACCTGGCAATGCTGGTGCTGTTGCCTGGCCCCACCTGCACCTGGCACTGCTGCTACTGATGCCTGGGCCCCAACTGCACCTGGCATTGCTGCCTGGGCCCCACCTGCACCTGGCACTGCTGCTGTTGCAGCCTGGGCCCCACCTGCAACTGGCACTGCTGCTACTGATGCCTGGGCCCCACCTGCACCTGGCACTGCTGCTGTTGCAGCCTGGGCCCCACCTGCAACTGGCACTGCTGCTGTTGCTGCCTGGGTCCCACCTGCACCTGGCACTGCTGTTGCTGCCTGAGCCCCACCTGTACCTGGCACTGCTGTTGCCTGAGCCCCACCTGCACCTGGCACTGCTGCTGCTGTTGCCTGGGCCCCACTTGCACCTGGCATTGCTGCTGTTGCTGCCTGGGCCCCACCTGCACCTGGCACTGCTGCTGCCAGGGACCCACATGCACCTGGCACTGCTGCTACTGATGCCTGGGCCCCACCTGCACCTGGCACTGCTGCTGTTGCTGCCTGGGTCCCACCTGCACCTGGCACTGCTGTTGCTGCCTGAGCCCCACCTGTACCTGGCACTGCTGTTGCCTGGGCCCCACCTGCACTGGCACTGCTGCTGCTGTTGCCTGAGCCCCACCTGCACCTGGCACTGCTGTTGCCTGGGCCCCACTTGCACCTGGCATTGCTGCTGTTGCTGCCTGGGCCCCACCTGCACCTGGCACTGCTGCTGCCAGGGACCCACATGCACCTGGCACTGCTGCTACTGATGCCTGGGCCCCACCTGCACCTGGCACTGCTACTGTTGCTGCCTGGGTCCCACATGCACCTGGCACTGCTGTTGCTGCTTGAGCCCCACCTGTACCTGGCACTGCTGTTGCCTGAGCCCCACCTGCACCTGGCACTGCTGTTGCCTGAGCCCCACCTGCACCTGGCATTGCTGCTGCTGTTGCCTGAGCC
This sequence comes from Hemiscyllium ocellatum, assembly GCF_020745735.1. Lineage (NCBI taxonomy): Eukaryota > Metazoa > Chordata > Chondrichthyes > Orectolobiformes > Hemiscylliidae > Hemiscyllium > Hemiscyllium ocellatum. Next base: position 27,996,932 of record NC_083445.1, read on the forward strand.
CCACCTGCAACTGACACTGCTGCTGTTGCTGCCTGTGCCCATTTGCACCTGGCATTGCTCTGCCTGGGTCCCACCTGCACCTGCCACTGCTGTTGCTGCCTGGGTCCCACCTGCACCTGGCACTGCTGTTGCTGCCTGGGCCGCACCTGCACATGACACTGCTGCTGCCAGGGCTGCACCTGCACCTGGCACTGCTGCTGTTGCTGCCTGCACCCCACCTACACCTGGCACTGCTGCTACTACTGCCTGAGCCCTACCTGCACCTGGCACTGCTGTTACTACTGCCTGGGCCCCACCTGCACATGGCACTGCTGCTGCCAGGGCTGCACCTGAACCTGGCACTGCTGCTGTTGATGCCTGGGCCCCACCTGCACCTGGCACTGCTGCTACTACTGCCTGGACCCCACCTGCACCTGGCACTGCTGCTGTTGCCTGGGCCCCACCTGCACCTGGCACTGCTGCTGTTGCCTGGGCCCCACCTGCACCTGGCATTGCTGCTGCTGTTGCCTGGCCCCACCTGCACCTGGCACTGCTGCTGCCAGGGACCCACATGCACCTGGCACTGCTGCTACTGATGCCTGGGCCCCACCTGCACCTGGCACTGCTACTGTTGCTGCCTGGGTCCCACCTGCACCTGGCACTGCTGCTGCTGTTGCCTGGGCCCCACTTGCACCTGGCATTGCTGCTGCTGTTGCCTGAGCCCCACCTGCACCTGGCACTGCTGTTGCCTGGGCCCCACTTGCACCTGGCATCGCTGCTGCTGCCTGGGCCCCACCTGCATCTGGTACTGTTGCTGCCTGGGCCCCACCTGCACCTGGCACTGCTGCTGCCTGGGCCCCACCTGCACCTGGCACTGCTGCTGCCTGGGCCCCACCCGCACATGGCACTGCTGTTGTTGCTGCCTGGACCCCACCTGCACCTGGCACTGCTGCTACTACTGCCTGGATCCCACCTGCACCTGGCACTGCTGTTGCCTGGCCTCACCTGCACTTGGCACTGCTGCTGTTGCCTGGGCCCCACTTGCACCTGGCACTGCTGCTGTTGCCTGGTCCCCACTTGCACCTGGCATTGCTGCTGTTGCTGCCTGTGCCCATTTGCACCTGGCATTGCTCTGCCTGGGTCCCACCTGCACCTGCCACTGCTGTTGCTGCCTGGGCCGCACCTGCACATGACACTGCTGCTGCCTGGGTCGCACCTGCACCTGGCACTGCTGCTGTTGCTGCCTGGACCCCACCTACACCTGGCACTGCTGCTACTACTGCCTGAGCCCTACCTGCACCTGGCACTGCTGTTACTACTGCCTGGGCCCCACCTGCACATGGCACTGCTGCTGCCAGGGCTGCACCTGAACCTGGCACTGCTGCTGTTGATGCCTGGGCCCCACCTGCACCTGGCACTGCTGCTACTACTGCCTGGGCCCCACATGCAGCTGGCACTGCTGCTGTTGCTGGGCCCCACCTGCACCTGGCACTGCTGCTACTACTGCCTAGGCCCCAACTGCACATGGCACTGCTGCTGCCAGGGCTGCACCTGCGCCTGGCACTGCTGCTGTTGCCTGGGCCCCACCTGCACCTGGCACTGCTGCTACTACTGCCTGGACCCCACCTGCACCTGGCACTGCTGCTGTTGCCTGGCCCCACCTGCACCTGCTACTGCTGCTACTGATGCCTGGGCACCACCTGCACCTGGCACTGCTGTTGCCTGGGCCCCACTTGCACCTGGCACTGCTGCTGTTGCTGCCTGAGCCCCACCTGTACTTGGCACTGCTGCTGTTGCTGCCTGGCCCCACCTGCACCTGCTACTGCTGCTACTGATGCCTGGGCACCACCTGCACCTGGCACTGCTGTTGCCTGGGCCCCACTTGCACCTGGCACTGCTGCTGTTGCTGCCTGAGCCCCACCTGCACATGGCACTGCTGCTGCCAGGGCTGCACCTGAACCTGGCACTGCTGCTGTTGATGCCTGGGCCCCACCTGCACCTGCTACTGCTGCTACTGATGCCTGGGCACCACCTGCACCTGGCACTGCTGTTGCCTGGGCCCCACTTGCACCTGGCATCGCTGCTGTTGCTGCCTGAGCCCCACCTGTACTTGGCACTGCTGCTGCTTCTGCCTGGGCCCCACCTGCACCTGGCACTATTGCTGCCTGGACCCTACCTGCACCTGGCACTGCTGCTACTACTGCCTGGGTCCCCGCTGCACCTGGCACTGCTGCTGCTGCTGCCTGGGTCCCACCTGCACCTGGCACTGCTGCTGTTGCTGCCTGGGTCCCACCTGTACCTGGCACTGCTGCTGCTGTTACCTGAGCCCCACCTGCACCTGGCACTGCTGTTGCCTGGGCCCCACTTGCACCTGGCACTGCTGCTGTTGCTGCCTGTGCCCATTTGCACCTGGCATTGCTGCTGCCTGGGTCCCACCTGCACCTGCCACTGCTGTTGCTGCCTGGGTCCCACCTGCACCTGGCACTGCTGTTGCTGCCTGGGTCGCACCTGCACATGACACTGCTGCTGCCAGGGCTGCACCTGCACCTGGCACTGCTGCTGTTGCTGCCTGCACCCCACCTACACCTGGCACTGCTGCTACTACTGCCTGAGCCCTACCTGCACCTGGCACTGCTGTTACTACTGCCTGGGCCCCACCTGCACATGGCACTGCTGCTGCCAGGGCTGCAGCTGAACCTGGCACTGCTGCTGTTGATGCCTGGGCCCCACCTGCACCTGGCACTGCTGCTACTACTGCCTGGGCCCCACCTGCACCTGGCACTGCTGCTGTTGCTGGGCCCCACCTGCACCTGGCACTGCTGCTACTACTGCCTGGGCCCCAACTGCACATGGCACTGCGGCTGCCAGGGCTGCACCTGCGCCTGGCACTGCTGCTGTTGCCTGGGCCCCACCTGCACCTGGCACTGCTGCTACTACTGCCTGGACCCCACCTGCACCTGGCACTGCTGCTGTTGCCTGGGCCCCACCTGCACCTGGCAATGCTGCTGCTGTTGCCTGGCCCCAGCTGCACCTGGCACTGCTGCTGCTGCCTGGGCCCCACCGGCACATGGCACTGCTGTTACCTGGGCCCCACCTGCACCTGGCACTGGTGTTGCCTGAGCCCCACCTGCACCTGGCACTGCTGCTGCTGTTGCCTGAGCCCCACCTGCACCTGGCACTGCTGTTGCCTGAGCCCCACCTGCACCTGGCACTGCTGTTGCCTGAGCCCCACCTGCACCTGGCACTGCTGTTGCCTGAGCCCCACCTGCACCTGGCACTGCTGTTGCCTGGGTCCCATCTGCACCTGGCACTGCTGCTGCTGCTGCCTGGGTCCCACCTGCACCTGGCACTGCTGTTGCTGCCTGGGTCGCACCTGCACCTGGCACTGCTGCTACTACTGCCTGGGCCCCACCTGCACAAGGCACTGCTGCTGTCAGGGCTGCACCTGCGCCTGGCACTGCTGCTGCTGCTGCCTTGGCCCCACCTGCATCTGGCACTGTTGATGCCTGGGCCCCACTTTCACCTGGCACTCCTGCTGTTGCCTGAGCCCCACCTGCACCTGGCACTGCTGCTGTTGCCTGAGCCCCAGCTGCACCTGGCACTGCTGCTGCTGTTGTTGCCTGGGCCCCACTTGCACCTGGCATTGCTGCTGCTGCCTGGGCCCCACCCGCACATGGCACTGCTGTTACCTGGGCCCCACCTGCACCTGGCACTGCTGTTGCCTGGGCCGAACCTGCACCTGGCACTGCTGCTACTACTGCCTGGGCCCCACCTGCACAAGGCACTGCTGCTGTCAGGGCTGCACCTGCGCCTGGCACTGCTGCTGCTGCTGCCTTGGCCCCACCTGCATCTGGCACTGTTGATGCCTGGGCCCCACTTTCACCTGGCACTCCTGCTGTTGCCTGAGCCCCACCTGCACCTGGCACTGCTGCTGTTGCCTGGCCCCACCTGCACCTGGCACTGCTGCTACTGATGCCTGGGTCCCACCTGCACCTGGCACTGCTGCTACTACTGCCTGAGCCCTACCTGCACCTGGCACTGCTGTTACTACTGCCTGGGCCCCACCTGCACATGGCACTGCTGCTACTGATGCCTGGGCCCCAACTGCACCTGGCACTGCTGCTGCGTGGGCCCCACTTGCACCTGGCATTGCTGCTGTTGCAGCCTGGGCCCCAACTGCACCTGGCACTGCTGCTGCGTGGGCCCCACTTGCACCTGGCACTGCTGCTGTTGCTGCTTGGGCCCCACTTGCACCTGGCACTAGTGCTGCTGTTGCCTGAGCCCCACCTGCACCTGGCACTGCTGCTGCTGTTGCCTGGGCCCCACTTGCACCTGGCATCGCTGCTGTTGCTGCCTGGGCCCCACCTGCACCTGCCACTGCTGTTGCTGCCTGGGCCGCACCTGCACATGACACTGTTGCTGCCAGGGCTGCACCTGCACCTGGCACTGCTGCTACTACTGCCTGAGCCCTACCTGCACCTGGCACTGCTGCTGCTGTTGCCTGGCCCCACCTGCACCTGGCACTGCTGCTGTTGCCTGGGCCCCACTTGCACCTGGCATTGCTGTTACTACTGCCTGGGCCCCAACTGCACATGGCACTGCTGCTGCCAGGGCTGCACCTGCGCCTGGCACTGCTGCTGTTGCCTGGGCCCCACCTGCACCTGGCTTGCTGCTGTTGCTGCCTGTGCCCATTTGCACCTGGCATTGCTGCTGCCTGGGTCCCACCTGCACCTGCCACTGCTGTTGCTGCCTGGGTCCCACCTGCACCTGGCACTGCTGTTGCTGCCTGGGCTGCACCTGCACCTGGCACTGCTGCTGTTGCTGCCTGGACCCCACCTGCACCTGGCACTGCTGTTACTACTGCCTGGGCCCCAACTGCACATGGCACTGCTGCTGCCAGGGCTGCACCTGCGCCTGGCACTGCTGCTGTTGCCTGGGCCCCACTTGCACCTGGCATTGCTGCTGTTGCAGCCTGGGCCCCACCTGCAATTGGCACTGCTGCTGCTGCCAGGGACCCACCTGCACCTGGCACTGCTGCTGTTGCCTGGCCCCACCTGCACCTGGCACTGCTGCTACTGATGCCTGAGCCCCACCTGCACCTGGCATTGCTGCTGTTGCTGCCTGTGCCCATTTGCATCTGGCATTGCTGCTGCCTGGGTCCCACCTGCACCTGCCACTGCTGTTGCTGCCTGGGTCCCACCTGCACCTGCCACTGCTGTTGCTGCCTGGGCCGCACCTACACCTGGCACTGCTGTTGCTGCGTGGGTCGCACCTGCACCTGGCACTGCTGTTTCCTGGGCCGAACCTGAACCTGGCACTGCTGCTACTACTGCCTGGGCCCCAGCTGCACATGGCACTGCTGCTGTCAGGGCTGCACCTGCGCCTGGCACTGCTGCTGCTGCCTGGGCCCCACCTGCATCTGGCACTGTTCATGCCTGGGCCCTACTTGCACCTGGCACTGCTGCTGTTGCTGCCTGGGCCCCACCTGCACCTGGCACTGCTGCTGTTGCCTGGGCCCCACCTGCACCTGGCACTGCTAATGCTGTTGCCTGAGCCCCACCTGCACCTGGCACTGCTGCTGTTGCTGCCTGTGCCCATTTGCACCTGGCATTGCTGCTGCCTGGGTCCCACCTGCACCTGCCACTGCTGTTGCTGCCTGGGTCCCACCTTCACCTGCCACTGCTGTTGCTGCCTGGGTCGCACCTGCACCTGCCACTGCTGTTGCTGCCTGGGTCGCACCTGCACCTGGCACTGCTGTTGCCTGGGCCGAACCTGCACCTGGCACTGCTGCTACTACTGCCTGGGCCCCACCTGCACAAGGCACTGCTGCTGTCAGGGCTGCACCTGCGCCTGGCACTGCTGCTGCTGCCTTGGCCCACCTGCATCTGGCACTGGTGTTGCCTGAGCCCCACCTGCACCTGGCACTGCTGATGTTGCCTGAGCCCCACCTGCACCTGGCACTGCTGCTGATGTTGCCTGAGCCCCACCTGCACCTGGCACTGCTGCTGTTGTTGCCTGAGCCCCACTTGCACCTGGCACTGCTGTTGTTGCCTGGGCCCCACTTGCACCTGGCACTGCTGCTGCTGCCTGGGGCCCACCTGCACCTGGCACTGCTGCTGTTGCTGCCTGGGCCCCACCTGCACCTGGCACTGCTGCTGTTGTTGCCTGGGCCCCACTTGCACCTGGCACTGCTGCTGCTGCCTGGGCCCCACCTGCACCTGGCACTGCTGCTGTTGTTGCCTGGGCCCCACCTGCACCTGGCACTGCTGCTGCTGCCTGGGGCCCACCCGCACCTGGCACTGCTGTTACTACTGCCTGGGCCCCACCTGCACCTGGCACTGCTGCTGCTGCCTGGGGCCCACCCGCACCTGGCACTGCTGTTACTACTGCCTGGGCCCCACCGGCACATGGCACTGCTGCTGCCAGTGCTGCACCTGCACCTGGCACTGCTGTTGCCTGGCCCCACCTGCACCTGGCACTGCTGCTGTTGCTGCCTGTGCCCATTTGCACCTGGCACTGCTGCTGCCTGGGTCCCACCTGCACCTGGCACTGCTGTTGCCTGGGCCGAACCTGCACCTGGCACTGCTGCTACTACTGCCTGGGCCCCACCTGCACCTGGCACTGCTGCTGCCTGGGCCCCACCTGCACCTGGCACTGCTGCTGCTGCCTGGGCCCCACCTGCACCTGGCACTGCTGTTGCTGCCTGGGTCCCACCTGCACCTGGCACTGGTGTTGCCTGGGCCCCATCTGCACCTGCTACTGCTGCTGATGCCTGGGCAACACCCGCACCTGGCACTGCTGCTACTACTGCCTGGGCCCCACCTGCACCTGGCACTGCTGCTGTTGCTGCCTGGGCCCCACCTGCACCTGGCACTGCTGTTGCCTGGGCCCCACCTGCACCTGGCACTGCTGATGCTGCCTGGGCCCCACCTGCACCTGGCACTGCTGTTGCCTGGCCTCACCTGCACCTGGCACTGCTGCTGCTGCCGGGCCCCACTTGCACCTGGCACTGCTGTTGCTGCCTGGGCCCTGCCTGCACCTGGCACTGGTGTTGCTTGGGCCCCACCTGCACCTGGCATTGGTGTTGCCTGGGCCCCACTTGCACCTGGCACTGCTGCTGTTGCTGCCTGTGCCCATTTGCACCTGGCATTGCTGCTGCCTGGGTCCCACCTGCACCTGCCACTGCTGTTGCTGCCTGGGTCCCACCTTCACCTGCCACTGCTGTTGGTGCCTGTGCCCCACCTGCACCTGCCACTGCTGTTGCTGCCTGGGTCGCACCTGCACCTGGCACTGCTGTTGCCTGGGCCGAACCTGCACCTGGCACTGCTGCTACTACTGCCTGGGCCCCACCTGCACAAGGCACTGCTGCTGTCAGGGCTGCACCTGCGCCTGGCACTGCTGCTGCTGCCTTGGCCCACCTGCATCTGGCACTGTTGATGCCTGGGCCCCACTTTCACCTGGCACTCCTGCTGTTGCCTGAGCCCCACCTGCACCTGGCACTGCTGCTGCTGTTGCCTGAGCCCCACCTGCACCTGGCACTGCTGCTGCTTCTGCCTGGGCCCCACCTGCACCTGGCACTACTGCTGCCTGGACCCTACCTGCACCTGGCACTGCTGCTACTACTGCCTGGGCCCCACCTGCACCTGGCACTGCTGCTGCTGTTGCCTGAGCCCCACCTGCACCTGGCACTGCTGCTGCTTCTGCCTGGGCCCCACCTGCACCTGGCACTACTGCTGCCTGGACCCTACCTGCACCTGGCACTGCTACTGTTGCTGCCTGGGTCCCACCTGCACCTGGCATTGCTGCTACTACTGCCTGGGCCCCACCTGCATCTGGCACTGTTGGTGCCTGTGCCCCACCTGCACCTGGCACTGCTGTTGCTGCCTGGGTCACACCTGCACCTGGCACTGCTGTTGCCTGGCCTCACCTGCACCTGGCACTGCTCCTGCGCCTGAGCCCCAGCTGCACCTTGCACTGCGACTGCTGCCTGGGTCCCACCAGAAGCTGGCACTGGTGTTGCTGCCTGTGCCCCATCTGCACTGGGCACTGCTGCTGCCTGGACCCAACCTGCACCTGGCACTGCTGCTGCTGTTGCCTGAGCCCCACCTGCACCTGGCACTGCTGTTGTTGCTGCCTGGACCCCACCTGCATCTGGCACTGGTGTTGCCTGGGTCCCACCTGCACCTGGCACTGCTGCTGCTGCCTGGGCCCCACCTGCACCTGGCACGGCTGTTGCCTGGCCTCACCTGCACTTGGCACAGCTGCTGTTTTTGAGCCCCACCTGCACCTGGCACTGCTGCTACTACTGCCTGGACCCCAACTACACATGGCACTGCTGCTGCCAGGGCTGCACCTGCGCCTGGCACTGCTGCTGTTGCCTGGCCCCACCTGCACCTGGCACTGCAGCTGCCAGGGACCCACATGCACCTGGCATTGCTGCTGTTGCTGCCTGTGCCCATTTGCACCTGGCATTGCTGCTGCCTGGGTCCCACCTGCACCTGCCACTGCTGTTGCTGCGTGGGTCGCACCTGCACCTGGCACTGCTGTTTCCTGGGCCGAACCTGCACCTGGCACTGCTGCTACTACTGCCTGGGCCCCAGCTGCACATGGCACTGCTGCTGTCAGGGCTGCACCTGCGCCTGGCACTGCTGCTGCTGCCTGGGCCCCACCTGCATCTGGCACTGTTCATGCCTGGGCCCTACTTGCACCTGGCACTACTGCTGTTGCCTGAGCCCCACTTGCACCTGGCACTGCTGCTGTTGCTGCCTGGGCCCCACCGGCACATGGCACTGGTGTTGCCTGGGCCCCACCTGCACCTGGCACTGCTAATGCTGTTGCCTGAGCCCCACCTGCACCTGGCACTGCTGCTGTTGCTGCCTGTGCCCATTTGCACCTGGCATTGCTGCTGCCTGGGTCCCACCTGCACCTGCCACTGCTGTTGTTGCCTGGGTCCCACCTGCACCTGGCACTGGTGTTGCTGCCTGGGCCGCACCTGCACCTGGCACTGGTGTTGCCTGGGCCCCACCTGCACCTGGCACTGCTGATGCTGCCTGGGCCCCACCTGCACCTGGCACTGGTGTTGCCTGGGCCCCACCTGCACCTGGCACTGGTGTTGCCTGGGCCCCACCTGCACCTGGCACTGGTGTTGCCTGGGCCCCACCTGCACTGGCACTGCTGCTGCTGTTGCCTGAGCCCCACCTGCACCTGGCACTGCTGCTGCTGTTGCCTGGGCCCCACCTGCACCTGGCAATGCTGGTGCTGCTGCCTGTGCCCATTTGCACCTGGCATTGCTGCTGCCTGGGTCCCACCTGCACCTGCCACTGCTGTTGCTGCGTGGGTCGCACCTGCACCTGGCACTGCTGTTGCTGCGTGGGTCGCACCTGCACCTGGCACTGCTGTTTCCTGGGCCGAACCTGCACCTGGCACTGCGGCTACTACTGCCTGGGCCCCACCTGCACATGGCACTGCTGCTGTCAGGGCTGCACCTGCGCCTGGCACTGCTGCTGCTGCCTTGGCCCACCTGCACCTGGCACTGCTGCTGTTGCTGCCTGGGCCCCACCTGCACCTGGCACTACTGCTGTTGTTGCCTGGGCCCCACTTGCACCTGGCACTGCTGCTGTTGCCTGGGCCCCACCTGCACCTGGCACTGCTGTTACTACTGCCTGGGCCCCACCTGCACCTGGCACTGCTGCTGTTGCCTGGGCCCCACCTGCACCAGGCACTGCTGTTACTACTGCCTGGGCCCCACCTGCACATGGCACTGCTGCTGCCAGTGCTGCACCTGCACCTGGCACTGCTGTTGCCTGGCCCCACCTGCACCTGGCACTGCTGCTGTTGCTGCCTGTGCCCATTTGCACCTGGCACTGCTGCTGCCTGGGTCCCACCTGCACCTGGCACTGCTGTTGCCTGGGCCGAACCTGCACCTGGCACTGCTGCTACTACTGCCTGGGCCCCACCTGCACCTGGCACTGCTGCTGTTGCTGCCTGTGCCCATTTGCACCTGGCACTGCTGCTGCCTGGGTCCCACCTGCACCTGGCACTGCTGCTGCCTGTGCCCATTTGCACCTGGCACTGCTGCTGCCTGGGTCCCACCTGCACCTGGCACTGCTGCTGCCTGGGCCCCACCTGCACCTGGCACTGCTGCTGATGCTGCCTGGGCCCCACCTGCACCTGGCACTGGTGTTGCCTGGGTCCCACCTGCACCTGGCACTGGTGTTGCCTGGGCCCCACCTGCACCTGGCACTGCTGTTGCCTGGCCTCACCTGCACATGGCACTGGTGTTGCCTGGGTCCCACCTGCACCTGGCACTGCTGTTGCCTGGGCCCCACCTGCACTGGCACTGCTGATGCTGCCTGGGCCCCACCTGCACCTGGCACTGGTGTTGCCTGGGTCCCACCTGCACCTGGCACTGCTGTTGCCTGGCCTCACCTGCACATGGCACTGCTGCTGCTGCCTGAGCCCCACCTGCACCTGGCATTGCTGTTGCCTGGGCCCCACGTGCACCTGGCACTGCTGCTGCCTGAACCCCACCTTCACCGGGCATTGCTGGTACTGCTGCTGCCTGGGCCCCACCTGCACCTGGCACTGCTGCTGTTGCTGGCTGGGCCCCACCTGCACCTGGCACTGCTGCTGCCTGAACCCCACCTTCACCGGGCATTGCTGGTACTGCTGCTGCCAGGGACCCACCTGCACCTGGCATTGCTGCTGCCTGGGCCCCACCTGCACCTGGCACTGCTGTTGCTGCCTGTGCACCACCTGCACCTGGCACTGCTGCTGCCTGGGTCCCACCTGCACCTGCCACTGCTGTTGCTGCCTGGGTCCCACCTTCACCTGCCACTGCTGTTGCTGCCTGGGTCCCACCTTCACCTGCCACTGCTGCTGTTGCCTGGGCCGAACCTGCACCTGGCACTGCTGCTACTACTGCCTGGGCCCCACCTGCACAAGGCACTGCTGCTGTCAGGGCTGCACCTGCGCCTGGCACTGCTGCTGCTGCCTTGGCCCACCTGCATCTGGCACTGTTGATGCCTGGGCCCCACTTTCACCTGGCACTCCTGCTGCTGCCTGATCCCCACCTGCACCTGGCACTCCTGCTGTTGCCTGATCCCCACTTGCACCTGGCATTGCTGATGCTGCCTGGGCCGAACCTGCACCTGCTACTGCTGATGCTGCCTGGGCCCCACCTGCACCTGGCACTGCTGCTGTTGCCTGGCCCCACCTGCACCTGGCACTGCTGCTGCCAGGGACCCACCTGCACCCAGCACTGCTGCTACTGATGCCTGGGCCCCACCTGCACCTGGCATTGCTGCTGCCTGTGCCCCACCTGCACCTGGCACTGCTGCTGCTGTTGCCTGGGCCCCACCTGCACCTGGCACTGCTGCTGCTGTTGCCTGAGCCCCACCTGCACCTGGCACTGCTGCTGCTTCTGCCTGGGCCCCACCTGCACCTGGCACTACTGCTGCCTGGACCCTACCTGCACCTGGCACTGCTGCTACTACTGCCTGGGCCCCACCTGCACCTGGCACTGCTGCTGCTGTTGCCTGAGCCCCACCTGCACCTGGCACTGCTGCTGCTTCTGCCTGGGCCCCACCTGCACCTGGCACTACTGCTGCCTGGACCCTACCTGCACCTGGCACTGCTGCTACTACTGCCTGGGCCCCACCTGCACCTGGCACTGCTGCTGCTGTTGCCTGAGCCCCACCTGCACCTGGCACTGCTGCTGCTTCTGCCTGGGCCCCACCTGCACCTGGCACTACTGCTGCCTGGACCCTACCTGCACCTGGCACTGCTACTGTTGCTGCCTGGGTCCCACCTGCACCTGGCATTGCTGCTACTACTGCCTGGGCCCCACCTGCATCTGGCACTGTTGGTGCCTGTGCCCCACCTGCACCTGGCACTGCTGTTGCTGCCTGGGTCACACCTGCACCTGGCACTGCTCCTGCGCCTGAGCCCCAGCTGCACCTTGCACTGCGACTGCTGCCTGGGTCCCACCTGCACCTGGCACTGGTGTTGCCTGGCCTCACCTGCACATGGCACTGCTGCTGCTGCCTGGGTCCCACCTGCACCTGGCACTGCTGCTGCCTGGCCTCACCTGCACCTGGCATTGCTGCTGTTTTTGAGCCCCACCTGCGCCTGGCACTGCTGCTGCTGCCTGGATCCTACCTGCACCTGGCACTGCTGCTGTTGCCTGGCCCCACCTGCACCTGGCACTGCTGCTGCCAGGGACCCACCTGCACCCGGCACTGCTGCTGCTGCCTGAGCCCCATTGCACCTGGCATTGCTGCTGCTGCCTGGGCCCTGCCTGCACCTGGCACTGGTGTTGTCTGGGCCCCACCTGCACCTGGCACTGCTGCTGCTGCCTGTGCCCCACCTGCACCTGGCACTGCTGCTACTACTGCCTGGGTCCCACCTGCACCTGGCACTGCTGCTGTTGCTGCCTGGATCCCACCTGCACCTGGCACTGCTGTTGCCTGGCCTCACCTGCACCTGGCACTGCTGCTGTTGCCTGAGCCCCAGCTGCACCTGGCACTGCTGCTGCTGCCTGGGCCCCATCTGCACCTGCTACTGCTGCTGCTGCCTGGGGCCCACCCGCACCTGGCACTGCTGCTACTATTGCCTGGACCCCACCTGCACCTGGCACTGCTGCTACTACTGCCTGGACCCCACCTGCACCTGGCACTGCTGCTGTTGCCTGGCCCCACCTGCACCTGGCACTGCTGCTGCTGCCTGAGCCCCATTGCACCTGGCATTGCTGCTGCTGCCTGGGCCCTGCCTGCACCTGGCACTGGTGTTGTCTGGGCCCCACCTGCACCTGGCACTGCTGCTGCTGCCTGTGCCCCACCTGCACCTGGCACTGCTGTTGCCTGGCCTCACCTGCACCTGGCACTGCTGCTGTTGCCTGGGCCCCACCTGCACCTGGCATTGCTGCTACTACTGCCTGGGTCCCACCTGCACCTGGCACTGCTGCTGCTGCCTGGGCCCCACCTGCACCTGGCACTGCTGTTGCCTGGCCTCACCTGCACCTGGCACTGCTGCTGTTGCCTGGGCCCCACCTGCACCTGGCATTGCTGCTACTACTGCCTGGGTCCCACCTGCACCTGGCACTGCTGTTGCTGCCTGGGTCCCACCTGCACCTGGCACTGCTGTTGCTGCCTGGGTCGCACCTGCACCTGGCACTGCTGTTGCCTGGGCCGAACCTGCACCTGGCACTGCTGCTACTACTGCCTGGGCCCCACCTGCACCTGGCACTGCTGCTGTTGATGCCTGGGCCCCACCTGCACCTGGCACTACTGCTGCCTGGACCCTACCTGCACCTGGCACTGCTGCTACTACTGCCTGGGCCCCACCTGCACCTGGCACTGCTGCTGCTGTTGCCTGAGCCCCACCTGCACCTGGCACTGCTGCTGCTTCTGCCTGGGCCCCACCTGCACCTGGCACTACTGCTGCCTGGACCCTACCTGCACCTGGCACTGCTGCTACTACTGCCTGGGCCCCACCTGCACCTGGCACTGCTGCTGCTGTTGCCTGAGCCCCACCTGCACCTGGCACTGCTGCTGCTTCTGCCTGGGCCCCACCTGCACCTGGCACTACTGCTGCCTGGACCCTACCTGCACCTGGCACTGCTACTGTTGCTGCCTGGGTCCCACCTGCACCTGGCATTGCTGCTACTACTGCCTGGGCCCCACCTGCATCTGGCACTGTTGGTGCCTGTGCCCCACCTGCACCTGGCACTGCTGTTGCTGCCTGGGTCACACCTGCACCTGGCACTGCTCCTGCGCCTGAGCCCCAGCTGCACCTTGCACTGCGACTGCTGCCTGGGTCCCACCTGCACCTGGCACTGGTGTTGCCTGGCCTCACCTGCACATGGCACTGCTGCTGCTGCCTGGGTCCCACCTGCACCTGGCACTGCTGCTGCCTGGCCTCACCTGCACCTGGCATTGCTGCTGTTTTTGAGCCCCACCTGCGCCTGGCACTGCTGCTGCTGCCTGGATCCTACCTGCACCTGGCACTGCTGCTGTTGCCTGGCCCCACCTGCACCTGGCACTGCTGCTGCCAGGGACCCACCTGCACCCGGCACTGCTGCTGCTGCCTGAGCCCCATTGCACCTGGCATTGCTGCTGCTGCCTGGGCCCTGCCTGCACCTGGCACTGGTGTTGTCTGGGCCCCACCTGCACCTGGCACTGCTGCTGCTGCCTGTGCCCCACCTGCACCTGGCACTGCTGCTACTACTGCCTGGGTCCCACCTGCACCTGGCACTGCTGCTGTTGCTGCCTGGATCCCACCTGCACCTGGCACTGCTGTTGCCTGGCCTCACCTGCACCTGGCACTGCTGCTGTTGCCTGAGCCCCAGCTGCACCTGGCACTGCTGCTGCTGCCTGGGGCCCACCCGCACCTGGCACTGCTGCTACTATTGCCTTGGCCCCACCTGCACCTGGCACTGCTGCTACTACTGCCTGGACCCCACCTGCACCTGGCACTGCTGCTGTTGCCTGGCCCCACCTGCACCTGGCACTGCTGCTGCTGCCTGAGCCCCATTGCACCTGGCATTGCTGCTGCTGCCTGGGCCCTGCCTGCACCTGGCACTGCTGTTGCCTGGGTCCCACCTGCACCTGGCACTGCTGCTGCTGCCTGGGCCCCACCTGCACCTGGCACTGCTGTTGCCTGGCCTCACCTGCACCTGGCACTGCTGCTGTTGCCTGGGCCCCACCTGCACCTGGCATTGCTGCTACTACTGCCTGGGTCCCACCTGCACCTGGCACTGCTGTTGCTGCCTGGGTCCCACCTGCACCTGGCACTGCTGTTGCTGCCTGGGTCGCACCTGCACCTGGCACTGCTGTTGCCTGGGCCGAACCTGCACCTGGCACTGCTGCTACTACTGCCTGGGCCCCACCTGCACATGGCACTGCTGCTGTCAGGGCTGCACCTGCGCTTGGCACTGCTGCTGCTGCCTGGGCCCCACCTGCATCTGGCACTACTGCTGTTGATGCCTGGGCCCCACCTGCAACTGGCACTGCTGTTACCTGGGCCCCACCTGCACCTGGCACTGCTGATGCTGCCTGGGCCCGACCTGCACCTGGCACTGCTGTTGTTGCTGCCTGGACCCCACCTGCACCTGGCACTGCTGCTACTACTGCCTGGGACCCACCTGCACCTGGCACTGCTGTTGCCTGGCCTCACCTGCACTTGGCATTGCTGCTGTTGCCTGAGCCCCACTTGCACCTGGCACTGCTGCTGCCTGGGCCCCACCTGCACCTGGCACTGCTGCTACTATTGCCTGGGCCCCACCTGCACCTGGCACTACTGCTGCTGCTGCCTGGGCCCCATCTGCACCTGCTACTGCTGCTGCTGCTTGGGCCCCACCTGCACCTGGCACTGCTGCTACTATTGCCTGGGCCCCACCTGCACCTGGCACTACTGCTGTTGATGCCTGGGCCCCACCTGCACCTGGCACTGCTGCTACTATTGCCTGGGCCCCACCTGCACCTGGCATTGCTGCTGCTGCCTGGGCCCCATCTGCACCTGCTACTGCTGCTACTATTGCCTGGGCCCCACCTGCACCTGGCACTGCTGCTGTTGCCTGGGTCCCACCTGCACCTGGCACTGCTGCTGTTGCCTGGGTCCCACCTGCACCTGGCACTACTGCTGTTGCCTGGCCTCACCTGCACCTGGCACTGCTGCTGTTGCCTGAGCCCCAGCTGCACCTTGCACTGCGACTGCTGCCTGGGTCCCTCCTGAACCTGGCACTGCTGTTGCCTGGGCCCCACCTGCACCTGGCACTGCTGCTACTACTGCCTGGGTCCCACATGCACCTGGCACTGCTATTGCCTGGCCTCACCTGCACTGGCACTGTACCTGCCTGGGCCCCACCTGCACCTGGCACTACTGCTGCCTGGACCCCACCTGCACCTGGCACTGCTACTACTACTGCCTGGGCCCCACCTGCACTTGGCACAGCTGCTGTTTTTGGGCCCCACCTGCACCTGGCACTGCTGCTACTACTGCCTGGGCCCCAACTGCACATGGCACTGCTGCTGCCAGGGCTGCACCTGCGCCTGGCACTGCTGCTGTTGCCTGGGCCCCACCTGCACCTGGCACTGCTGCTGTTGCCTGGGCCCCACGTGCACCTGGCATTGCTGCTGCTGCCTGGGGCCCACCCGCACCTGGCACTGCTGCTGCCAGGGACCCACCTGCAACTGGCACTGCTGCTGCTGCTGCCTGAGCCCCACCTGCACCTGGCACTACTGCTGCCTGGACCCTACCTGCACCTGGCACTGCTGCTACTACTGCCTGGGTCCCACCTGCACCTGGCACTACTGCTGCCTGAGCCCCACCTGCACCTGGCACTACTGCTGCCTGGGTCCCACCTGCACCTGGCACTGCTACTGCTGCCTGGGCCCCACCTGCACCTGGCACTGCTGCTGCTGCCTGGGGCCCACCCGCACCTGGCACTGCTGCTGCTATTGCCTGGACCCCACCTGCACCTGGCACTACTGCTGCCTGGGCCCCACCTGCACCTGGCACTGCTACTGCTGCCTGGGCCCCACCTGCACCTGGCACTGCTGCTGCTGCCTGGGGCCCACCCGCACCTGGCACTGCTGCTGCTATTGCCTGGACCCCACCTGCACCTGGCACTACTGCTGCCTGGGCCCCACCTGCACCTGGCACTGCTACTGCTGCCTGGGCCCCACCTGCACCTGGCACTGCTGCTGCTGCCTGGGGCCCACCCGCACCTGGCACTGCTGCTGCTATTGCCTGGGCCCCACCTGCACCTGGCACTGCTGCTGCTGCCTGGGGCCCACCTGCACCTGGCATTGCTGCTGTTGCTGCCTGGGCCCCACCTACACTTGGGACTATTAGTGCCTAGGCCTAACTCTTCTGCTGTTGCCAGGGCCCACTGCTTCTCAGGACTGCGTGACTACTGCCCCAGCCTCCAAATCTCGACTACCATCTCCTGAGGTGGAGGAAGAACACCCGATGTTGCCCAGCAGCATGTAATGGTGAGCCAAAAACTGGCCGGCCTTAGCCGCATCTCTGCTTGGATAGTTGCTGCACCAGGCTCAGGTGCTTCAGCCCCGGCTGTAACCCCATCCGCCTTCAGTCACCTCACTAAATACCTGAGGGTCAAGGCCTATTCCCACCCAAGTATGACCATCGAGGCTTGCAGCAGTTGGCTGATGTGGTTGGGTAGCTAGCCACCGTCGCTGCTGCCTGAATATACGGGAAGGCTATATTCTTCCTGAGGACCAAGCAGGCAGTCCACCTGACTGTGGAGAAGGGCCTTGCTGTGGGCCTTGCCTACCCCTCGACCCACTGGAGGTCACGGCCTAGAGGATCATGATCTCTAATATCCTGCCCTTTATTTCCAGCGAGCTCCTTCTCCATCTCAACACCTTGGGGGAAATCCAGTGAGGTGTCCAACTGGTCCTGCTCAGTCAAAAGGACCCTGCCCTTAGGCACATATACCCCTTCTGGTGCCAAATGTTCATTTGCCTGGCCCGGGAGGAGGTCACTGAGGGCTCTTCCACCCTCCTTGACAAGGGCACAGCCTACTGTGTCTTCTGGACGGTGTGCGGTACCACTTGTTCCACAAGGTGGGGCACATATGGAAGAACTGCCCCACCCAGAAGTCTGCCCAGCCTACACCAGCAGCTGTAGGTGGCACTGCTGGACGCATACCCCCGCCCATGAAGGCAATACCACAACACCTGCAAGCGAGAGTTAAGACAGGGACTTCTCGCAGGAAGGTGGGTGAGCATCCGGCTGGACTGAAGGCACGAAAGACGACCCAGCATGCCAAGCCCATCCCCGTGGAGACAATCCCATCCCCCCTTCGAAATCTGACCCTCACACCAACATCGCATCAGTGTGGGAACCCTGACTCCCAGCCTCCCATTTCCATGCCTCCTGACCACATATCCAAGCCCCTTTCTGTTAGGGCAACCCATGGGGCATTGATGCTAGTCTTTGCCCGCAACACCTGGCCCAAGAGTTCTTAGTCCAGGGCCTGCCCCATTCACCCAGTTCTGGGCACCAATCTTGGGGTACCCACTGCTGACCTCCATCCTGCAAGCAGCTCTCTCTCTGTGTCCGGGACAAGATGCTGGGCCCCACTCCATCCATCATCACTTGGTAACTTGGGGCTAGACAGGAAGTGACAGAACTAGCTCTCCGGACCATTGCCACACCCCCTGCCTACCCCAACCAATTGTATTCTGCAAAAAGCTGGGTGGAGAAGCCTCAGGTCCCATGACCATCAGGGTGGGCAAGAAGGGAAAGCGTTCCCCACAGCCACTGTCACCTCAGGGAACAGGAGGGGGAGGGCATCCCCGCAGCATTCCAACAGCAGTACCCCTCCAAGGGAGCGTGCCCATGACACCTCCCAGTTTTCCCACACCCTAGCCTGACTTGGAACCCCAGGGGTCGCAGCAGAATTCCCTGATGACACCACATCACCACCCTTTGGGATAAGCTGTGCACCATGTAGGCCACGGTGTGGGCTGTAATAACAATTTTAATACTACTGGGTCATCGAGTGGTGGATGGAGAAAGGTGTTATTCCCCACTCCTCCCTCCAAGACTATTTATCCAGGCACCTTCGTCCTGGGAGGGACCTTTTCCCCAAGGAGCCGAGCGTCCTGGTGTCGGGAGAAGAGCAGGGCCCCAATCCTCCGCTGCCCAATGATCTGACCTCTGGGCACTCCTAGAAATGGCGCACTAAGGAAGTAACCACCAGTGATGCTGGGGGTGGGGTTGCAGGGGGTTTGAGGCCAATTGGAGGTGTCAGACCAACCGACGGCAACTTCCCAGAGGAGGGTTTGGGTACAGTGGTGGGCACTGGGGATGACGTGGAGTCTGTTTCCAGTGAGGTTTTTGAGTCCCAGGTGCCCCCACTGAGCTGCCCCTCATCCCCCTCGAGGAATGCTAGGAATTTGTCGAGGAAACTCACTGTCGCCGAGATAGAGCTCAACTGGCACTCAACCGCTGGAGCTCCTTTGAGCGAGTGTACTGATCAGCCCAGGCTGCTCACCAAGCTCCTGGGCTGGATGCAAATGAGCGAAAGCATGTCAGAAACTTCCTCGGTGCACTCCTGGTGAGGGCAAGAACTTCTGCGCCCCTCCCAGTAACTGTATACAGGTTAAATCGTACTGGTGGTGCACAGTACTGCTGACATGAAGACAAGTATAGCCAGCCTCAACATCGATGGCAACAGGGAGTCACAGCGCAGATTCCATAACTTTTCTGTCCTTGGGGATAGGAAGTATGCAGTGTGCTTCATGCAAGAAACCCACACTACCCCAGGAGATGAAGCCATCTGGCTCCTGGAGTGGCAAGTAGGGATCTACATGAGTCACCTCACCTGCAGATCTGGCAGGGTGGCTATCTTGTTGGCCGGGCATTTTCAGCCGGAGATCTTGGGGTCAGGGAGCCCGTTCCATGCCGTTTGCTTCAGCTGACGGTTTGGCTGGGGGGACATGGTGCTTCACTTAGTGAACATCTACGCTCCTTTGGCCAGACCGAGCCAACCAAGCTTCTACGGAGAGGTGTCCATTCACCTTGCCTCCATTGACAAGAGCCTGTGTGTTGTCTTCGAGGGAGATTTTAACTGCATACTGGAGGACAGGGACCTCGGCGGTACCCGGACTAGTTGGATGTCAGGAAGGAGGTTGGGGGACTTGGTCAAATCCTTCGACTTCGTGGATGTCTGGCGGAATCTCCATCCTGACACCATCATGTTCACCTTCGTGAGGCCTGGAGTGGGCGCATCCAAAATCGACCGCCTGTGTGTTTCACGGTGCTTTCCGTCAGCCTCCACATGACAGGTGTCATGCATGGACATCACCTGCTGTGGACGGAGCTCCTTCCGTTTGGCGCCTGGCTCAGCTCCACGTACTGGCACTTTAGTAACCTGCTGCTGGTGGACGAGAAGTTCTGGGACTCGTTTCGTCCTTTCTCACCCTGAGGCTGTGGTGGGCAAGGCTCATGTCCACATTTTCTGTCAGGAGTACGCGAGTGGGTCAAGAAAGACACGGAAATCCAGGATCAAGAGTTGGAGAAGAAAGTATTCGATCCGCAGTCATGTCTCGATCAGGCTGATGTGGACCCGGCCCTACGGGAGGTGTGCAAAGAGAAGAAGGCCATACTCCTGTGGAAGCTCAGCCACGCTACCTGGGCTTCTTTTGAACGCCTGTCCAAGAACAGAGAACCACCACTTGATTAACACATTTCAACAGCACTGTTTTTATTCAAGACTGTCAGTATACGAATATACAAACAATCCTGGGAGAAAAGCCACTTTAGACCACGCCGGGTACTAAAGAGTGGATTCTCTCACCGTTGATAGGGAAAGTTGTTACATTTATACATAACTTCTCACGCAATACAGAGTCCCGTGTCATTAAGCTATCGCAAAGTATATTAGTCAAAGTATACTTAATTGGAAGCTTACACATCAAAAAATGCTCTAAATCTAACACACAGACACCAGCAACCATCTGGTTAAGATATTAACACTATCTTTAAAGTCAGACATTAGCCCCCATTATTCTTCTCTTGCTCTTCAAGGTAACAGTCAAATCTCAGAGATGCTCTTAAATGTAAACATTCAAACCTCATTACTGTGTTACAGCTAGACCGTGAGGCACCAGTACTCCTCTGATGGCTGCCCTTTGACCTAGTGCTATGTACTACATCATTCTCAGATCTGTGGGATTGGACATGTTTATCCAGCTTGTGCAGGGACCCTTACAAGTTGCTGTGTTAGCAATTTGTTTCGCTCGGCATGCCGGGCAATACAGCCAATGTGCTTCAGCCATTTTAGTTAACATTCTAAGCTTCATTTTCTATATGGTCACTATATCTATTTCCAACTTATCACTCCAAGACCTGCAGCCCGTTGGGTCCTGGGGCACATACGTGTGGTCGCGGATGGACCATGGCTCCCTCTTCTACTCGCTGGAATAAAGGCGTAGTACCTGTCAGCAGCTCCTCTTAGCCTTCTTCTTTCCAATGAGAACAGAGCCAAGTCTCTCAGCCTTTCCTCATAAGACCTTCCCTCCAGAGCAGGCAACATCCTGGTAAATCTCCTCTGCACCTTTTTCAATGCTTCCACATCTTTCCTGTAATGAGGGGACTATGACTGTACATAATATTCCAAGTGCGGCCGCACTAGTGTTTTGAATAGTTGCAGCATGATATTGCGGCTCTGGAACTCAATCCCTCTACCAATAAAACCTAACACACCATATGCCTTCTTAACAGCACTATCAACTTGGGTGGCAACTTTCATAGATCTATGCACATCCACACTACCAAGAATCTTTCCATTGACCCAGTATTCTGCCTTCCTGTTATTCTTCTCAAAGTGAATCACCTCACATTTAGCTGCCTTGAACTCCATTTGCCACATCTCAGCCCAATTCTGCAGTTTATTCAAATCCACCTGCAACATTGCTTACACTGATCACTACTCCACCAACTTTAGTGTCAGCTGCAAACTTACTAACCCATCCACCTATGCCTGCGTGTAAGTCATTTATAACAATGACAAACAGCATTGTTCCCAAAACAGATGCTTGTGGCATATCACTAGTAACCGGACTCCAGGCTGAATATTTTCCATTAACCACCATTCGTTGCCTTCTTTCAGAAAGCCAGTTTCCAATCCAAACTGCTAAATCACCCTCAAACCCGTGCCTCTGCATTTTCTCCAACAGCCTACCATGTGGAACCTTATCAAAGGTTTTACTGAAGTCCATGTACACCACATCAACTGCCCTACCCTCAACCACATGCTTGGTCACCTTCTCAAAAGCTCAACGATGTTTGTGAGACACGACCTGCCCTTGACAAAACCATGTTGACTATAAATCAAATTGTTGCTTGCTAGATAATTTTCTTTTTGTATTTTATGTGCATTTTATTTCTGTAACTTGTACCTTGTTTGGAATGAAGCTGGGAATGATGCCATTAACAAATGAGGGCACTGAAGGGCTAATTGGACCATGTTAATTAACAGAATCGACACTTAGCAATCTGAGACAAAATTTATTCAGATGGGGTATAGCTCAAAGGTTCTCCACTAAGTTACCAATAGTCATGAATGTTTTTTACATAAAATACTGTCACAAAGCTTACTCTGGAAGACAATCTACCTATCGCTAATGTTGGTATATGTTGCCTGATATAAATGCTAACTAAATGTTAAACTGGCTGGGCAGGAGTCCAAACAACACTTAAATATAATATAACTTTAGTACAGTTAAGTGGGATGAACTTATTCAAAGCTAGATAAATACTCATTTCAACAGGCAAAAATTAACATCATTTTCTCATAGTAATACTTTGCCGTCTACCTGCCTAGTTTTCTAGTTAACTCTCACTAAATGGCATGTAGTGTCTTGATTGGTCAGAAGGTGCAAGCCCAACCCCTCAGGAATTTAACCAATCATTGTCCTGAGGCTCCACGAATGTTTGTTGACTGGTCCCAACAGAGCTTTGAGTTCTGTCAGTAATTTTGTACACAATGGCTATTCGGCATTAACCTTGGTCTGCCTCATAACACTAGGCTGTTTCTGATCCTTTGTCATTCACCCTTTAGCAGGGCATGTCCGTACAGCCCTGATTCAGTCCATGACCAAAACACCATAGGTGCTTTGACCCGGTGAAATTCCATCATGGGACTTGCTCACAGAGCTGATGGGTAAAAAATGAGGTCTGCAGATGCTGGAGATCACAGCTGCAAATGTGTTGCTGGTCAAAGCACAGCAGGTTAGGCAGCATCTCAGGAATAGAGAATTCGACGTTTCGAGCATAAGCCCTTCATCAGGAATAAGAGAGAGAGAGCCAAGCCGGCTGAGATAAAAGGTAGGGAGGAGGGACTAGGGGGAGGGGCGATGGAGGTGGGATAGGTGGAAGGAGGTCAAGGTGAGGGTGATAGGCCGGAGTGGGGTGGGGGCGGAGAGGTCAGGAAGAGGATTGCAGGTTAGGAGGGCGGTGCTGAGTTGAGGGAACCGACTGAGACAAGGTGGGGGGAGGGGAAATGAGGAAGCTGGAGAAATCTGAATTCATACCTTGTGGTTGGAGGGTTCCCAGGCGGAAGATGAGGCGCTCCTCCTCCAGCCGTCGGTTGGAGGGTTCCCAGGCGGAAGATGAGGCGCTCCTCCTCCAGCCGTGTTGGAGGGTTCCCAGAACTCCCCCTCCCACTCCACCGAGGACATGCAGGTCCTTGGACTCCTCCACCGGCAGAACACAACTACACGACGGCTGGAGGAGGAGCGCCTCATCTTCCGCCTGGGAACCCTCCAACCACAAGGTATGAATTCAGATTTCTCCAGCTTCCTCATTTCCCCTCCCCCCACCTTGTCTCAGTCGGTTCCCTCAACTCAGCACCGCCCTCCTAACCTGCAATCCTCTTCCTGACCTCTCCGCCCCCACCCCACTCCGGCCTATCACCCTCACCTTGACCTCCTTCCACCTATCCCACCTCCATCGCCCCTCCCCCTAGTCCCTCCTCCCTACCTTTTATCTCAGCCGGCTTGGCTCTCTCTCTCTTATTCCTGATGAAGGGCTTATGCTCGAAACGTCGAATTCTCTATTCCTGAGATGCTGCCTAACCTGCTGTGCTTTGACCAGCAACACATTTGCAGCACAGAGCTGATGGAGCTTGTACAAGTCCCACTCACTCCAATAAGCCAACATAACTAACTTCATCAGATAATATTTCATCCAAAGTTACTATTGGTCAGACTTAGTTTTTCTCTTGAGTTATACCTTGTGTAAGGTAGTGACACAGCATTTTAAAACTAAAACATGCAGCAAGATCCATAAGAGGCCACACTCTCCGAAGTCTCAGGTGAAAAATAGAAACCTCCAGGAAACTATCACAGTTCTGAAAAGAATCCAGGCAATCTGCAAGTACACCCTGAAACTATTGAATTTGGGGTTCAGGTTGATTCTCTCTGGATTGCCTAATCTAGTTCTCTCCAACAGTACAGGAATTCTATCATTGAGAACCTGCAATCTAAGATTTATGAAGAGAAACCTATCACAAATCAGAATTCTCCACCACTCTTTGGAGATAAGCATTTTCCACAGGACTGTTAAGTGTAAAAGCCCAACAATTCTGCAAAACTTAATATCAACTGCTGGTGTACAGCCCCTGTTCCCTCAGGCCATGTGAGCTGATTCTTAGCTTTCATTTTAGTTGCACAGATATTCATTGATGTAAGGAACTCAGGATTATTTTGAGCTGGAACTGTCACTGATGAAAAGAGATTTTCAAGAGCTACTCGGTGGGGGTTAAACTCGTCTGGGGGTGGGGGGCGGTCGTGGTTGCGGCACAGACACTAGTGAGACAGAAAAGAAGGCTGAAGTTGCTACAGAATACAAGTTGAAATAAGCAAGTTAAGTGGGTAAGGCGAGCAGGAGCATGGCATAGAATGGGGGAAGACTGATGAATTAAAATGCATTTGTTTAAATGCAAAAGGCCTGACAGGTAAGGCATGGATGGGAACTTCGGACTGGGATATCACACCTCATGGGCAGCACTGTGGCTCAGTGGTTAGCACTGCTGCTTTACAGTTCCAGGAACCCAGGTTCAATTCCAACCTCTGGTGACTGTTAGTGTGGCATTTGCACATTATCTCAAGGTACTCTGGTTTCCTCCCAGTCCAAAGATATACAAGTTAGGTGAATTGGCAATGCTAAATTGACTGTAGTATTCAGGAAAGAGTAGGTTAGGTGCATTAGTCTGGGGAAATGTAGAGTAATAGGGTAGGGGAATGGATGTGTGGAATAATCTTTGAAGGGTTAGTGTGAACTTGTTGGGCCAAATGTCCTGTTTCCACACTGTAGGGATTCCATTTTTACACAAACATGTCTGAGGGAGGGACAGAACTGGTAGCTCAATGTTCTGAGCCTCAGATGCTTTAGGAAGGAGAAAGGAGAGGCAGGAGAGGAGAGAAGTGGCATTTTTGATGAGGGAAAACATCACTGAGTACTTATGGAGTATATTCCTGAGGGATCATTCAATGAAGCTATGTGGGTGAAATACAGAGAACGAAGAAGGGGGTGATTTTGATGACTAATTCAATATTGGGTCTACTCTGCCAAGTTACATTAGATCCCGTGTGCTTTATCTTCTTGATCAGTTTCCCATGTTGGAGCTTGTCAAACTATTTGGTACAATCCTTCTAAACCATATCAACAGCACTCCTTAGAACTGCGGATGCTGGATATCAGAAGCAAAAACAGAAATTGCTGGGAAAACTCAGCACGTGGTAGCATCTGTGTAGAGAAAGCAGAGTTAACGTTTCATTCACACACCTAGTCACCCTCTTGAAAAATTCAGTTAGATTTGTTTGGCATGATCTCCCTCTGACAGGGCCATGCTGGTTATCCCTGAGCTGAAAATGTGTTGCTGGAAAAGCACAGCAGGTCAGGCAGCATCCAAGGAGCAGGAGAATCGACGTTTCAGGCATGAGCCCTTCTTCAGGAATGAGGAAAATAGGAACATTTTCCTAAGATAAAAGGTAGGGAGGAGGGACTTGGGGGAGGGGCGTTGGAAATGCGATAGGTGGAAGGAGGTCAAGGTGAGGGTGATAGGCCGGAGTGGGGTGGGGGCGGAGAGGTCAGGAAGAAGATTGCAGGTTAGGAAGGTGGTGCTGAGTTCGAGGGATTTGACTGAGACAAGGTGGGGGGAAGGGAAATGAGGAAACTGGAGAAATCTGAGTTTATCCCTTGTGGTTGGAGGGTTCCTAGGCGGAAGATGAGGCGCTCTTCCTCCAGCCATCGTGTTGCTGTGGTCTGGCAATGGAGGAGTCCAAGGACCTGCATGTCCTTGGTGGAGTGGGACGGGGAGTTGAAGTATTGAGCCACGAGGTAGTTGGGTTGGTTGGTCCGGGTGTCCCAGAGATGTTCTCTGAAACGTTCCACAAGTAGGCGGCCTGTCTCCTCAATATAGAGGAGGCCACATTGGGTGCAGTGAATGCAGTAAATGATGTGTGTAGAGGTGCAGGTGAATTTGTGGCAGATATGGAAGGATCCCTTTGGACCTTGGAGGGAAGTGAGGAGGGAGGTGTGGGCGCAAGTTTTGCATTTCTTGCGGTTGCAGGGGAAGGTGCTGGGAGTGGAGGTTGGGGTTGCTGGGGGGTGTGGACCTGACGAGGGAGTCACGGAGGGAGTGGTCTTTTCGGAACGCTGATAAGGGAGGGAACTATATCCTGGTGGTGGGGTCTGTTTGGAGGTGGCGGAAATGACGGCGGATGATACGCTGTATATGGAGGTTGGTGGGGTGGTTGGTGAGAACCAGTGGGGTTCTGTCCTGGTGGCAATTGGAGGGGCGGGGCTCAAGGGCGGAGGAGTGGGAAGTGGAGGAGATGCGTTGGAGGGCATCGTCGATCACGTCTGGGGGGAAAATGCGGTCTTTGAAGAAGGAGGCCATCTGGGTTGTACGGTATGGGAACTGGTCCTGGGAGCAGATGCGGCGGAGAGGAAGGAATTGGGAATATGGGATGGCATTTTTACAGGGGGCAGGGTGGGAGGAGGTGTAGTCTAGGTAGCTGTGGGAGTTGGTCGGTTTATAGTAAATGTCTGCGTTGATTCGGTCGCCTGAGATAGAAATGGAAGGGGAGGGAGGAGTCTGAGACGGTCCAGGTAAATTTGAGGTCGGGGTGAAAGGTGTTAGTAAAGTGGATGAACTGTTCAACCTCCTCGTGGGAGCACGAGGCAGCGCCGATACAGTCATCGATGTAGCGGAGGAAAAGGTGGGGGTGGTGCCAGAGTAGCTGTGGAAGATGACTGTTCCACATATCCGACGAAAAGGCAGGCATAGCTGGGGCCCATGCGGGTGCCCATGGCAACTCCTTTGGTTTGGAGGAAGTGGGAGGATTGGAAAGAGAAGTTATTCAGGGTGAGGACCAGTTCAGTCAGTCGGAGGAGGGTGTCAGTGGAAGGGTACTGGTTGGGTCGGCGGGAAAGGAAGAAGTGGAGGGCTTTGAGTCCTTCGTGATGGGGGATGGAGGTGTACAGGGACTGGATGTCCATGGTGAAGATAAGGCGTTGGGGACCGGGGAAGGGAAAATCATGGAGGAGGTGGAGTGCATGAGTGGTGTCCCGAACGTAGGTGGGGAGTTCTTGGACTAAGGGGGACAGGACTGTGTCGAGGTATGCAGAAATGAGTTTGGTGGGGCAGGAGCAGGCTGATCAAACTTTGCCTCTTTAAATAGAAATTAATGCTCTCCTTCATTATTTTCGACAATAGTTTCCCTACCATTGATGTTAGTCTCACTAGTCTGTGTTTCCCTGGTCTATTTCCCCCACCCTTCTGGTAAAGTGGAACTACATTAGTTGTCATCCAGTCTTCTGGTACCTACCCTGTGATCATAGAGGAATTAAAAATTACCGTCAACGCCACTGTAATGTCTCCTTCATCTCCCATAGCAGTTGTTGGGGTGTCGGGGTAATTCAGTACTGGGGTGCCTTAGGTTGGGGTTAAACAATGTGCTATTAGTACTACAGCAGACATTGTCAGATTCAGTCCCTAAAGGGTTAAACACAGCCATGCAGGGAAACTAACAATTGCAAGACTGTCTGTCTGGGACCACATTCCCTGATGTTTAGATCAGGTCAGCCAGAACCAGACCATCCACCTGGGAATTCAAAACCAACAAAGGAAAACCGGTAATAGTTGAAAGGTGTAAATTATACCATCGAAACAGAGTATGGATAAATTGAATGCCGATGTCCCCGATGACAGAAATCCCCATTGAAACCAGCGATAAGTTATAATGACTGTTGATCAACCTTTGTAGAACTATTGTCTCAGTCAGGGAATACGCCTAGGCAGAGAGACGCATAGTAATGAACTTAACTGACTAAACAATGGACTACTAATTACTGGGACGGAAACTACCGGACCCATGAGGGCTGGATCATTGTACAAACACAGTAGGGGCTTGACAGGTATAGTAAGGGTTTTGACAGGCACCTCAGTACGGCCAATGAGAGTCCAGGTCCACTCGCACACAACCGAATGGACCAACGAGGAGGCCTGATGAGGAAAGTGGAACTGGACACTCAGAGGAGCAGGGTTTAAAATATCGTCGGGTCCGCGAGGGAATTCAGAACGTGCGCCTTCTCCGGTGAGCGAAACTGCTCACTGTACAATTCGCTCTCGGAATAAAGAAGTCTTTGTACCTTTTGAATCTGGCCTGGTGTCTCATTCCTCTGAAACGAGCACGGGGTCGGCAGTCCCGACCTAACACAGTCTGGGATACAATTCCTCTGAATATGGGGATTTGGCCACTTTTAAGCCTGCCAAAGCTTCCAATTCCTTCTTACGCCCTATGATAACCTGCTCACAAACTTCACAATCTCTCTCCCTGAATTCTGTACCTACATCCTCCGCCCAAGTGAAGACAGATGTGACATACCCTTTGAACATTCTACCACCGTGCACTGACTCGCTGTACAGATTGATCACTTGGTCATTAATAGGGTCTACTCCTTCCCTGGTTATCCTCTTCCTTTTAATATACTTATGGAATATCTTGGGATTCTTCCTCATAATGTCTAGTCACTTGCATCGCCAAGGCATACAACGCTAAGGGCCAAGTGTTGGAAAATGGGATGACAGTAGTTAGATGGTTGCTTTTGATTGGTGCGGGTGACATAGGCTGAAGGATTATTTTCTGTGCTGTAGATCTCTATGGCTCCCTAGATTTACTGGCCAATGTTTTTTCCTTGCTCTCCGAATTGCTTTCTTAAGTTCCCCTCACCCACTGCACTTTCCACACTCCACCAGGGCCTTCATTGAGCTGCTCCTTTTCTCTCTGTGAAAAGCTTCTAATTTTCCTCTGACCAAAGTGCCCTAAATGCTATCAGTGTCTGAGTTTTCCTCAACTAAAATCAATCCTTGATGATCTTTAATCAAAAACAAGCTGATAGCCTTCAAGATTTATCTCACCTGTCATTAGTCATCAAAGTATAAGCAATCTTCCATTAACAGCCTTTTCTGACAGATCCTGGATATCTGGATTTCAGGGGTTAGGTTATGAGAAGAGATAATACAAATTAGGCCTGTTCTTTCTAGAATTTAGAAGGTTAAGGAGTGATCTGATCAAAGTCTTCAAGATATTAGTAGGATAAGACAGAATAAATAAACTCTTTCCATTGACTGGGGATTCTAGAACTAGGGGGGCATAGTCTGAGAATTCAGGAGAAATGTTAAGAAGCATTTCTACACACAAAGGGTGGTAGAGGTTTGGAATTCTCTTCCACAAATGGCAGAGGTTCAGTTGTTAATTTTAAATCTGTGACAGATTTTTTTGCAAAGCAAAGGTAATAGATATGGGATTACAGACAAAGGCAGGTAAATGGAATTAGGTCACAAATCATCAATGATCTGATTGAATGGTGAAATAGGCTCAAGGGGCTGAATGACCTACTCCTGGTAATCAACTCAATCTGCCATTTTAAAATCTGGATTCCAAACACTTACAGAATCTGACATTGCTTATAATCTTACAACCTGTACTTTATCTTGTAACAGTCATGTTTTGCTTTCTTTCAGCAATAGATGTATCAAAATAATAATGAATTTATCTTTAGAACATAGAACATTACAGCGCAGTATAGGTCCTTCGACCCTTGGTGTTGCGCCATCCCGTGGAACCAATATGAAACATATCTATCCTACACTATTCCATTTTTATCCATATGACAAACATTGATCGTGTTAAAAATTAAACCTTTGCTGATTAATGAAATAACTACATGGAGACCAGTATCCCAGAAGACCAAATGACACAGGGGCAGAAATTAGGCCGTTCAGCCCATCAGGTCTGCTCTGCCATTCAATCATGATTGATATGTTTCTTAACCCTATTCTCCCACTATCCCCCTGTTACCCTAATCCCCTTGATACTCAAAAATGTATCTATCTCTGTCTTATACTCAATGATCTGGCTTCCACAGACTTCTGTGTCAATGAATTCCACTCACTGGCTGATGAAGTTTTTCCTTATCTCCATTCTAAAAAGGTCTTCACTTTACTCTAAGCTTGTGCCTTCGGGTCCTAGTCTCTCCTACCAATGGAAACATCTTCTCTGTCCACACCATTCAGTATTCTGTATGTTTCATTTAGAACCCCTCCCCCCTCCCATTTCTTCTAAACTCCATCGAGTATAGACCCAGAGTCCTCAAATCCTCATATGTTAAGCTTTTCATTCCTGGGACCATTCTCATGAACCTCCTCTGAACATGCTCCAGGGCGAAGACATCCTTCCTGAGATATAGGGCCCAAAACTGCACACAATATTTCAAATGTGGTCTGACCAGAACCTGATAGTTTCTTAGAAGTTTATCCCTCTTCTATATTCAAGTCCTCTCAAAATAAATGTCATCATTGCATTTGCCTTCCTGTCTACCGACTCAACCTTACCTTGAGAGTTTACCTTGAGACAATCTTGGACGAAACTCCCAAGTCTTTTTGTACTTCAGATTTCTGAATTTTCTCCCCATTTAGAAAGTAGTCCATGACTTTTTCTTCCTTCCAAAGTGTCTGACCTCATACTTTCCAATGTTGTACTCCATCTGCCACTTCTTTGCCCACCCTCCTAAATGCCCAAATCCTTCCACAGCCTCTCCATCTCCTCAGTGCTACCTATCCCTCAACCTATCTTTGTATTGTTTGCAAACTTAGCCAGAATGCCCTCAGTTCCTTCATCTAGATCGTTGATGTATTAAGTGAAAAGTTATTGTCTCAACACTGACCCTTGTAGAATACCGCTTGTCACTGGCTGCCATCCTGAGAAGGACCCATTCATCCCCACTGTCTGCTTTCTGCCAGACAAGCTTCCATCCATGCTAGCACCTTGCCTCCAACACCATGGGCCCTTACTTTACTTAGTAGCCTCCAATGCAGTACCTTGTCAAAGGCCTTGAAGTCCAGGTAGGTAATATCCATCGGCTCTCCTTGGTCTAACCTGCTTGTTACTTACTCCAAGAATTCGAACAGATTTGTCAGGCATGACCTACCTTCGACAAAACCATGCTGACTTTGCCATTTTACCACACACCTCCAAATATTCAGAAATCTCATCTACCACAATGAATTTCAGGATCTTACCCATGACCAAAGTTAGGCTCATGGGTCAGAAAGTTTCTGTCTTTTGTCTTACTCTCATTTTAAACAGGGGTGTCATGTCAGTGATTCTGCAGTCCTCTGGGATCTTTCCTGACTCTAGCAATTCCAGAAAGATCACTACAAACTATCACTTCAGCTATCTCCCTTATTAATACCCAAGGTGGGGGGGGGCACAGCCCTGTCCTTTTTAACTACCCCTAGGAGGAGTTTATGGTCTGTCACTGTGACAAATTTACATCCATAGAGTATTGCTGGAACTTTGACACACCAGGGATGACTGGCATATCTTACTCCTCTATCTGGGCGTATCTTCCTATGACATCAACCAATATACGCTATTGGGTGTTCCTCTCCACAGGCGAGCCAACATTGTCCGGATAACACACAGGGAGGCATCACATTTCAGCACCACATCTCCCATTGGGATCATAGTGGGCCAACACCTTAGACAATGATACCTGCTACTTCACTTCTTTAAAGGCTATTTCTTGTGTATGAGACAATTTTCAAGGCTGACTTGTTTTAAATAGCAGATGTAAGGGTGTCAGGATGGAGGCAGTTACGTATGAATTTTCCGTAATGATTCACCAACCCAAGGAAAGACCTAAGCTCTGGTATGGATATGGAAGTGAAGGCATCTTCAATCATCCTCACTTTATCTTCCAGCATGTGTAACTCTGCATCCCAAATAAGTCACTTAGGAAACCTTGAATACACATTTTCTGCATCCTGTCATTTAGTTTGAGTACTATGTCCAAGTTCTCTAAGTGCTCTTTCTTGGTCTTCCCAGTTAATAGCACATCATCCAGATAAATGTATCATCGACTGGAAAATGGCAGGCTGACAATACCCCAAAAGGCAGTGCCATATATTGGTACTAACCCTTATAGGTATTAATTGTAGCATATCTTTGGGAATCCTCATCTCACCGCAATTGTACGCTTGGCTCATTTCCAGCTTCATGAAGGACAGTCCCCTCAGCAGTTTTGTGTGTAAGTTCTCAATGTGAAGGACTGGGTATTTATCCAACTGAGAAAACCAGTTTACCCTTTGTTTAAAGTCTCCACAAAGGCAAACTGATGTACTGGGCTTCATAATCACTACAACTGGTGCTGCCCATTCCGCAACTGTACTGATGCGATGAATCCTTCACTTTCTAGTCTCCAGATTACTGCCTCTACTTTTCTGGGTAATGCTTCCTGGTCAACATGCAAGGGGATCTTGTTTCCTGTTATGGTCCTTAGACATTGCTGAAAAACACTGGGTGTTTCATTAGGACTTCACTCAGGTAGCTATTTTCTAAACAAAAAATGTGGTCCAATCAAAGTGAATCTTTCTCAATCAATTTTGCCCCACCAAACTTGGGTCTGAGTTTTTTCTCCAGAGGTAATTGAACCTGTTGCTTCTCATTAAAGAACGGAACCGAAGTTGTATCCTTAATCTGTAAAGATTCCCTGGTAAAGTTTCTCAGCCTGGCCAAGGTCTTATACAAATTTCAGGATTGGAATCCAGAGCGGATTTTGGGAAGCGCTGGTTCTGCTATCACTACGATGCTATCAACTCCATTAGAACCGAGTGATCCTTTAACCAGATTTTTAATTTATTCTGATTTGAATGGTCCTCAATGATTTAACTGTTCCAGAGCATATGTTGGTGGACTTTCCTGGATACTGACCTATGAGTTCTCTTACTCGATTTAGTTCGAGTGGGACTCCTTTGCTGTCTCAAGCCCACATATCAGCAATAAATATAATCAACTACTGGCCCTGATCCTCAAGAAAATTTTAACCATTTGGCTGAAACATGGCTTTGTTTTCTGGTTTTGCTGTGGGCTGACTTTGAGTCCCTCTGTTCAAGATGTATCCTGAGTGATGTTATGCAATTAGCTTCACTCAAGTGCTGTTCCCAAAACTAAGTCAGCCTGGCGAGGGTGTCCACTTCTATGGGCAGACCTTGTAACTCATAACCTCCACTTGCCTCATTTTCTAATGACAAAATTGGTTGTAGGGCCTGTTTGAAGTCCAGTTGGGTCTCAGCTAGAAGGCACTTGTGATGTTCAGATCATTAATCCCACACACTGTATCATCTCTCAGCATTTCACTTAGGGTTAAACCAAAATCACATGCCTTTGCCAGTTGTCTTAACCTTGTCAAAATTCCCGGTATGAATTCCCCCGGTCCTTGTACTGCCAAGTGAACCCAAAAGCTTCTTAGAATTAGAGGAAGCAGAAGGTCATAATATTCCTTCGCTTAATTCATCAAAGTCTTGAAAGATTTAGGATCAAATGCCACGGGGAAAGTAAGGCTCCTAAAATCCTAAAAAAAACCTATCGGTCGACAATCTGTCAGGAGACTTTTTGTCTGCCCCAATGTCATTTGCCCAAAAAATAATACATTCTTTCCACATACAGGGCCCAGTCTTTGACAGGAGAGTTGAATGAGTCAAGCTTCCTAATTAGAAGCATTATGAAATGAATACCTAATCTAACTCAACGATGACTGTTGTAAGCGAAACAATTCAAGAATGTGTTTATCTCTTGTCGTCACTGAAATAACTCCATGCAGTCCAGTATTCTGTCAGCAAGTCACCTGGTATTTACATGCTCATAGCTCAAAACTGATCCAGTGAACTCACAGCTGGCTCCCAAAGTAAACAGAATCCCTGATGCTCCACCCTCCTGTTTATTTCTGTCAGCCAGAGCTCCCTGACTGTACCAGGTTAACAGGCCCAATCATGGAACTCTTATTTGATGTGACTCACCTGGCTGATCTCATTCCAATCACTACAGTAAATTTTAAAACTGGAGCACTCAGAAAACTGAATAGGAGCCAAATGAGCTAAACTAATTCATGTATTCACTGACCGCAAGGCATGGAGCCTGGTGCTGCTGACAGAGGATGCAGACCTGAGTATAGAGGGTCCTACCTCAAACCTTTTCATTGCTCAATCTGAGCAGTAACTCATTATGAATTTCCTTACATAAGTTCCCCTGCAAGTTTTTCACAATTCTCAGGTTTATTTTCTAAACTTTCTGTGACCATGGGTGACTAAATCTCTGTCAACTGCTCCAATTCTACACTTCTTTATGTCTCTGTATCCTCATTTTACATTTCTGCACTCTGTCATCTCCTCCAAACCTGCATATCTCTGTAACTTGCTCCAGTCCTATGAATCTTCCCTTTATCTCTCATTTCCTCCAAATGTACAGCCTTCTTTAAATATAAAAGATTCTCAGAGGACTGACAGGGTGGATGTTGTGGCGTGGGGTGGGGGTTAGGAAGACAAAGTGAGTGATATTGGTGACAGGTCTAACATGCCAAGTCAAACTTACCAAAATTTGCATCATGACCTTCAAGCTGATTATTGGACATGGTAAGATGCCACTGTCATCGATTAAGCAGCCCAGACAGTGTACTCTGTCTCCATTCACCAAAACGTTTGGTTATTAAGGGCTGTCTTCTTCTGGGACATGGAGACTGGAGCTCACCATAGTGGACATTCTGTTTATGGAGGAGACCGGGAAGAAAAGTTGCTGGGTTTAGGGCTCAGTGGGTATCATGAAAGAGGCTTAGAAGGCCTACAGAAAGATTACTGTACGGGGAAATTCTTTGAGCGGACAGGTGAGGAGGGGCAGTGGTATTTGAATTTCATATAAATGTCTGTTATTGGGAAGAGTCGCATACAGTGATTGCAGAGAACGTAAATGTTTGCATCAGTGACATCAAAAACATGGAAACTCACGAAGTTATCAAGGTAGACTCCACGCTGTGCATTATTTGTAAAGTTCAAACAGTATGAGATGTTAAAACTCATTTACCAGAAAGGGATAATGTGCAAGTTGATAACCTCTAAGCAAAAGAGGAATCACAGCATTCTGTGATCACAAGACAGAGCTACAATGTAATTCAGTTAGATGTTATACTATATTTAAGTTCGTCATGAAAAATGTAAAAATACTTATCCAGTGCAAAAATACAAACAGAACCTCACAAACCAAGAATCATTCTTAAACAATGCAGTTTCAGCCTATTGAAAATCAAACGCATAGTTACTGATAAAGAATGTGCAGGAAATTGGCTGATAGTTTGTTTAGATTAATTAAAGCTGTTTTTGCTGACCCCATTAATGCATACTCATACTGCATGTGTGAAACATCTTGCCATGGCATCTGAGGACACATTGATTTTCAAGGATTTTTCAATGTATATTTGTGCCTGAAATGACATTGCTGGTAAAAGCCAGCCTTTGACATGTTGAGGGAGTGGGCAGTTGCATTGCTGATGAAGTATAATGTGGATAAATGTGAGGTTTTCCATTTTGGCAGCAAAAACAGGAAGGCAGGTTCTTATCTGAATAGTGAGAGATTGAGAAATGGAGAGGTGTAACAAGACCTGGGTGTCCTTATAAGAGAAAGTGAGGACTGCAGATGCTGGAGATCAGAGCTGAAAATGTGTTGCTGGAAAAGCGCAGCAGGTCAGGCAGCATCCAAGGAGCAGGAGAATCCTTCCTGAAGAAGGGCTCATGCCCAAAACGTCGATTCTCCTGCTCCTTGGATGCTGCTTGACCTGCTGCGCTTTTCCAGCAACACATTTCAGCTCTGGGTGCCCTTGTAGACTAGTTGCTGAATATAAGCACAGTGGTGCTACAGACTGTGAAGGTAAATCGTACTTTGTCCTTCGTGATGAGAAGCTTCAAGTACAGGAGCAAGGATGTCTTGCTGCATTTATACAGAGTATTAATGAGACAACACCTGGAATACTGTGTTCAGTTTAGGTCTACTTATCTGAGGAAGTATGTTCTGCCAATGGTGGGTGTGCCACAAAGATTTACCAGACTGATATCTGGGATGACCGGACTGATGTATGATGACAGACTGGATTGGTTATGGTTATATTAACTACAATTTAGAAAAATACAAGATGATCTCACAGTAACGTATAAAATTCTAGCACAGCTAGACAGGGTACACACAGGAAGGATGTTCCCAATGGCTTAGACAGTGTAGTGGTTAGCATGTACAGAAAGGTGATTACACCACAGGTTCACACTTAACAGGCAGGAAGGGAATGGGTGACCACCAGGCAGGGCAGGAGGGCTAAGCAGGCATTACAGGAATCTCCAGTGGCTATTCCCCTGTAAAACAGATAGACTGTTTTGGATACAGTTGAAGGGAATGGCCTGTCGGGGGATAACAGCAGCAGCGACATTCATGGCATAGAGGGAGGGAGAGATAGGCTTAGGAATGCTGTACAAGGGATTCAATTGTGAGGGGAATAGATAGTTGTTTCTGTGGCCACAAGCGTAAGTCCAAGGTGTTGTGCTGCCCCCTGGTGCTCGGGTCCTGGATGTCTTGGAGCAGGTCCACAGCATTCTGGAGGGGGAGGGTGAACAGCCAGTGGTCATGGCACATATTGATGCTAACTACAGAGAACAAAAAAGGATGAGGTCCTGAGAGCAGAATATAGAGAACTAGGGGAATAAAGTTGAAATGTAGGAATCAAAGATTGTTACTTCAGGATTCCTAACAGTGCCATGAGCTAGTCAGAGTAGAAACAGCAGGATATATAGGATGAGCACATGGTTGGAAGATGGTGCGAAGGGAGGGTTTGAGACCAGTTCTGGGGGAGGTGGGACCTGTACAACCTGGAGGGGTTACACTTGTGCAGAACTGGGACTGATGTCCTTGTGGGGGTACTTGGTAGAGTGGTTGGGGAGGGTTTAAACTAGTGT
Organism: Hemiscyllium ocellatum; assembly: GCF_020745735.1. NCBI lineage: Eukaryota > Metazoa > Chordata > Chondrichthyes > Orectolobiformes > Hemiscylliidae > Hemiscyllium > Hemiscyllium ocellatum. The sequence goes on from NC_083445.1 coordinate 28,033,782, forward strand.
AGCTGGGGGGTGGGAACCAGAGGAGCAGGGCAGTAGATGCAGAAATTGCAGGAGAAGTAGAGACCAAGGCAAACATTAGTAATTTCAAGAACAAGAAGGGAGACCCTGTAGAAAAGAGCAGGGAGGTGCTCTGAAATGCATGTGTTTCTATGTGAGAGTATAATAGGCAAGGTAGATGAACTTAGAGCATGGAACTATGACATTGTTATGATTTCAGAGATCTAGGGAAAACAGGGACAGGACTGCCACCTGAATGCCCCAGGATTTAGACGTTACATTTAGATCACAACTCCTTGACCTTTATTACAGTCATGGAGAGGGACTGGAGCAGATGGTATGGGAAAGTATTTATTTTGGGGAGAGGGAATTATAATGCTATTAGGCAGGAATTGGGGTGCCTAAGTTGGAAACAGATGTTCTCAGGGAAATGCACGACAGAAATGTGGAGGTTGTTTAGGGAGCACTTGCTGATAATGCTGCATAAGTTTGTCCCGCTGAGGCAAGGAGGAGTGATGACAAGGGATGTGGAACATCTAGACAAGAGGAAGAAAGAAGCTTACGTACGTTTGAGGAGGCGAGGATTAGACAAGGCTCCAGAGGGTACAAGGTAGCCAGGAAGGAACTGAAAGATAGACTGAGGAGAGCTAGAAGGGGACATGAAAAAGCGTTAACAGGTAGGACTGAGGAAAGCCCTAAGGCATTCTACCCCCTCAGGAACAAGAGGATAGCCAGAGTGAGGCTATGGCTGATCAGGAATGCTGGAGGGAACTTGTGCCTAGAGTGGGAGGAAGTAGGGGAGGTCGTTAATGAATGCTTTGCTTCAGTATTCACTGCTGAGAGGGACTTGATGTTTACGAGGACAGCAAGGAAACAAGTTGATATGCTTAAACAGATTGATGTTATAAAGGAGGGTATGCTGAAAACTTTGAAAAACATTAGGATAGATAAGTGCCCTGGGCCAGATGAGATATACCCAAGGTTTCAAATGGAAGTGAGGGAAGAGATTGCTGCACTTTAGAGAACATCTTTGCATGCTCACTGTACACTGGAGTAATGCCAGAAGATTGAAGGGTGCAAATATCATTACTTTGCTCAAGGAAGGGAATAGGATAATCCAGGGAATTAGAGACCAGTCAATCTTAAATGTCTGTGCTGTGCAAAGTATTGGAGAGGATTCTGACAGACAAGATATATGATTGCATGGAAAACCATCGTTTGATTAGAGATAGTCAGCATGGCTTTGTGAAGGGTAGGTCATACCGAACAAGCCTTATTGATTTCTTTGAGGATATGACAAAAGTCATTGATGAAGATATAGCAGTGGATATGGTGTACATGGATTTCAGCAAGAGATTTGATGACATTCTCTATGGTAGGCTCATTCAGAAAGTAAGAAGGCATGGGATATTGGGAAATTTGGCTGCCTGGATGCAGAATTAGCTGGTCAATAGAAGACAAAGGATGGTAGTTGACGAAAAGTATTCAGCCTGCAGCTCAGTGACCAGTGGTATTCCGCAGGGATCTGTTCTGGAACTTCTGCTCTTTGTGACTTTTATAAATGACTTCACTGAGGAAGTGGAAGGATGGGTTAGTAAGATTGCCAATGATATGAAGGTTGGTGGAGTCGTGGATAGCATGGAGGGCTGTTATAAGTTGTAACGGGACATTGACAGGATGCAGAGCTGGGTTGATAAGTGACAGGTTGAGTTCAACCTGGAAAAGTGTGAAGTGATTCACTTTAGAAAGTCAAATTTGAAGATGGAATACAAGGTTAAAGGCCAGATTCTTGCCAGTGTGGAGGAACAGAGGGATCTTGGGATTGATGTCTGTAGATCCCTTAAAATTGCCATACAAGTTGATAGGGTTGTTAAGAAGGCGGATGATGTGTTGGCTTTCATTAGCTGGGGTATTGCATTTAAGAGCCACAAGGTTATGCTGCAGCTCTTTCGAGCCTTTGTTAGACCACATGGAATATTGTGTTCAGTTCTGGTTGCCTCAAACCAGGATGCTGTCTGCACAGGAGGGCATGTCTTATAAAGAAAGGTTGAGGGAGCTCGGGATTTTCTCATTGGAGTGAAGAAGGGTGAGAGGCAACTTGGTAGAGGTGCACAAGATGATGAGAGGCATGGATAGAATGAATAGTTAGAGACTTTTTCTCAGGTCAGAAATAGCTATCACAAAGGGGGCATAACTTTAAGGTGACCGGAGGAAGATAGAGGAGAGATGTCAGAGGTTGGTTCTTTACACAGAGTGGTGGGTGCATGGAATGCCAGCAATGGTAGTAGAGTCAGATCATTAGGGACATGTAAACAACTCTTGAATAGGCACATGGACGATCGTACAATGAAGGATATATAGATTAGTTTGAACTTAGAATAGGATAAAAGGTCAGCACACAACATTGAGGGCTGAAGGGCATATACTGTGCTTTACTGTTCTCTGTTCTATGTTTCAGGTGTGATAGAAAAGGATGTATAAGGCATGAGGGAGTTGCATTACTGGCAAAGGAGTACCTCACGGCTGTACTGAGGGAGGATATATCAGAGGACTTGGACAGTGAGGTAATATTGGTAGAACTCAGGAATAGGGAATGTGAAATCACAGTGTTGGGGGTATACCACAGGCATGCTAACAGCCAGCGGGAGATAGAGGAGAGAATATGGAGACAGGTTTTGGAAAGATGTAAAACAGCAAGGTTTAATGGTCGGTCATTTTAACTTCCTCTACATTGACTGGGACTCATTTTGTTCTCAGGGTTTGGATGGGGCAGAATGTGCAAGGACCATTCGGGAGGGTTTCTTGACACCGTACACAAACCGTTCAACCAGGGAAGGGGTTATACTGGATCTGGTTTTGGGAACTGAGCCTAGTCATGTGCGTGAAGTTTCATTGGGGGAGCATTTCGTGAGTAGTGACCATTATACCTTAAGTTTTAAAGTGCTCATGAATAGGCTTAACAGCACCTTCGAACTAAGGTGTTAAATTGGGGGAAAGTGAACTACAACATTAGGCAGGAACTGAACAGTGTTGACTGGATGCATGCTGTTCAGGTATAAATCTCCATTGGACATGTAAGAATATTTCAAACATCACTTGATAAAAAGTTCAAGAATGGCATGTTCCTGCAAGAATGAAGGATAGGTATGGCAAGTTATGTGAACTGTGGATGATCAGTGACGTATGGTTTTGGTCATAAAGGAAATGAAGCATACGCAACGTATAGGAGGATGGAAAGTGATAAAGCTCTTGAAGTATATAAGAAAAATAGGAAAGAACTTAAACAAGTAATCAGAAAGGTTAAAAGAGATAATGAAAAGTCATTAGTGAACAGGATTAAGGAGAATCCCAAGGCTTTATAAAGATATAAAAAGCAAGAGAGTAGCCAGGGAAAGGGTTGGCCCACTCAAGGACAAGGGAGGGAATTTATGTGTAGAAGAGGCAGGTGAGCTCCTAAGTGAATACTTTGTGTTGGCATTTACCAAAGAGAAGGAATTAGTGGAAATGATAACACGGAATGGAGCGTCGAGTTTCTAAGTCAAGGTGTTATTAAAAAGGAAGAGGTGGGGGATCCAAGATGGTGGCGACCCAGCAAGTCTGAGTTTATAGTGCTCTTCCCAAGGCTTGGGTAAAGTGGGTCACCCACCCCCACCACACTCACCAAATCATTCATAATAGCTGTTAACTTTAAATAGCTGCTTAGTATTACATTTAAATAGTTTAATAGTTAGTGAAAACTGACCAAAGGGAAAGGAGCCCGCAGCTCTCAACAAGCAGGACCCCCTCCCCCACCTTCTCCCTCTTCAGCTGCAGCAGAGGCGTCCACAGCCTCCCCGGGGGACTTACCGACGGTAACAAGCCTTGTGGAGATGATCACCAAGCTGGACACGAAGATCGATGCCTTTATCGAGGAGTCCCAACATCGCTGGGAATCACTCTCAGCCGCGCTGCAGAAGCACGGCCGAGACATCCAGGAACTCAAGCGCCGAGTCGGAGGGGCGGAGTTAAAGGCCGCGACCTCCGAAACTGCAGCTCAATCGGCCGCCGATCAGGTCCAGGCTCTCGAGCAGTGAGTCCGGACCTTAGAAAATCATATTGATGACCTCAATAATCAAGGTCATCAAAACAATATTTGTTTGCTGGGCCTTCCCGAACGGGAAGAGGAAGGCCAGCTTACAGCATTCCTGGAGCAGTGGCTGCCACGGCTTTTAAATCTGCATGCTGGATCAGGCCAGGTAAGGGTGGAATGGGCCTACCGGGTCGCAATACGTGGGCCCGGCTCGAACCAGCGCCCACGCCCGGTCCTGTTCCAGCTGCAGAGCTATAGGGAGAGGCAGATGCTTCTGGAAGCCTCAAGAAATCTTGGAAAAGATCCCCAAGCCATGATCTATAAAGGATCCAAGATCATGCTATTCCAGGACTTTTCCCCAGCTCTGGTCCGAAAGAGGAAGGCATTTGATGAGGTGAAGAAGCGTTTAAGGGTCTTAAATATTCAGTACTCCTTACGTTATCCAGAGACGCTACGCTTTAACCACGAAGGATCCATATATAACTTCGGATCACCAGAGAAGGATGCTGCCTGACCTGCTGTGCTTTAACCAGCAATACATTTTCAGCTGTGATCTCCAGCATCTGCAGACCTCATTTTTTATCACCAGAGAAGGCTAAGGAATTCTTGGACTCTCTTAGATAAACTGTAAGAGATAGTGGATGTTGGTTTGCCTTTCCCCCCAATTTGGTCTAGATCCCTCCCCCTTTTTTTGTTTCTCTTTTTTCTTACCTTATTGTTTAATATTATCATGGGGAGTGGGGAGAGGGATTTGATTTTCTCCCCCCCCCGCTTGGGGTTGTTTTCTTTTATTCTTTTATGTATATATGTGGGTATGTATATATGTGTATGTATGTATATATATGGTGGGGCGTTTGGTTAATGTTGGTGGGGGGGGTGGTTACCTTATTCTATTTTACCTCTGTCTTTAGGAGCGGGGTTGTTTTTCCCCTGTTATTTTGTATTATTATATTTAATTATTACTTTGTTGAGATTGTAATTTTATAGTTATATATTTATATATGGTATTAATATTCCCAAATATATTCAGGTGTTGGTGTGAGTGGGGGTAGGGTGCTCACTGTTAACTCTAGCTTTGTATTATATTTGAATTCTCCTCATTTTATTGAGGAGCACCTGGGTCAAGGGTGGGGCATTGGTTGGAAGAGGATAAGATGGACTTTTGGAGAGGAAGTGATGCTCCCTGGGAACAAGGGGGAAAATCTCCATTTAGGTACGTTTTATATTTTTTTTATTTAGGAATAGTTTTTTATTATATTGTTGTGAGTGTATTAGAGAGCCTTTATTTTTGTAAATTTTATATGCTCCATGCTCGGGATGTTCCAGATAGGGTTTCCCCTCCCGAGGGGTCTCGGATCTGCCCAGATGATTATGGTTGATCAGTTGGTTAAGTGGTGCACCTGGAATGTCAGGGGGAGTAATTCGCCAATTAAAAGGAAGAAAATATTATCAAATCTTAAGAAAGAAAGAGTTGATATAGCTCTCCTACACACCTGTCGGATAAAGAACACTTAAAATTACGACAGCGTGGATTTGATCAGGCCTTTTTTTCTTCTTTTAGCTCAAAAAGCAGGGGAGTTGTTATTCTTGTTCGGAAGAATTTCCCTTTCAAAATCCTAAATCAGATAAAAGATGAATCTGGATGATTTATTTTGATTAAAGCCCTCATAAATGGAGAGGAATATGGGATTCTAAATTTGTACTGCCCCCCGGCACACCCCTTTAAATTTATAATGGAAGCTTTTTCAAAATTGATGGCCTTTGGTGCCCGTCATACAATTGTAGGGGAAGACTTTAATTGTATTATGGATCCGGAAATAGATAGGATTCCCAAGAGTGCTGCTGGAGTATCTCCCAGATCTAGACAACTGGCGGATCTGAATAAAGAATTAGGATTGGTAGATGTATGGAGATGTCCCCATCCACAGGGTAGAGATTTTTCTTTCTACTCTAATCCACATAAATGTCATACAAGAATTGATATGTTTTTTGCCCCATCGACTTTTTTAAAATTCCATATCATCCTGTAAAATAGGTACTATAGCAATTTCTGACCACGCCGCTGTATATATGGAAACTAAGGCAAGGAACAATGGGACATCCGCTCGGCATTGGCATATGGACCCCTTCCTGATAAAAGATAGTAAATTTGTAAAGTACTTCTCCCAAGAATTTAAAACTTTTTTAGAAATTAATTCAGGTACGGCTAGCAACCCACCAATGATGTGGGAGACCATCAAAGCTTATGCACGAGGTTTGATCATCTCCTATTCAGCGACCCAGAAAAAATTGAAGGGTGAGCAACAGCGCCTGCTCGAAGCACGCTTAAAAGCAGCTGAAACAGCATACGCTGATAGACCTTCTATTATAAAATTGCAGAGGATTACGGCTCTTAGGACAGCTCTAAACACTACGCTTACTCAAACGGCTAAGAGGGAAATATTATTTGCAAAACAAAGGTTATATGAATATGGTGACAAACCGGGTAGATACTTAGCATTTCTTGCAAAGAAAATGAAGGCCCCTCTGACTATTACGTCTGTCAAGGAAAGTACAGGTACCTTGACTCATGATCATAAAAAGATTAATGCGATCTTTAGAGAATTTTATTCTGAGTTATATAAATCGCAGGATTGTGAAGATAGGACTAGGAGGATGCAGTCATTTTTAAAAAATTTGACCTTTCCGGGCTTGACTCCAGAACAGGTATCGGTCCTAAATGCTCCTCTAACAGTCCAAGAAATACTTCATGCAATTAGGCAACTCCAGAGCGGAAAGGCACCGGGCCCAGATGGTTTTCAAGCTGAATTCTATAAAGAATTTACAGAAATATTGGCTGATCCACTTATGGACATGTATAACTATGCATATAGTCAGGGCTGTCTCCCACCTTCGCTGAAAGAGGCAAATATCTCTCTTATCCTTAAAAAAGGAAAAGATCCAGAAGACTGTACATCATATAGACCAATATCCTTGCTAAATGTAGACTTTAAAATCCTCTCTAAAATGTTAGCACTGAGACTAGAAAGGGTACTGCCATATATTATAAAGGAGGATCAGACGGGATTTATTAAGGGCCGTAGATCATCCAATAATATTAGAAGGGTTTTGAACATGATCCAAGCCTGTCATCAGGGGAAGATACCAGGAGTAGTAGTCTCATTAGACGCGGAAAAGGCATTCGATAGGGTTGAATGGTCATATTTGTTTTACACATTGGAAAGGTTTGGCGTTGGACAGGTGTTCACCAAATGGGTCTCAACATTGTATAGTGATCCCAAAGCAGTTGTGGTTACCAATGGGTTAGGTTCGGATAGCTTCAGTGTGGGTAGGGGCTGCCGTCAAGGATGTCCTCTCTCGCCATTATTATTCACGCTAATAATTGAACCACTAGCAGAAGCTATACGGACTGATCCTAATATAACGGTCCCGAGGATTGGTACAGGTAAACATAAAATTACCCTTTATGCAGATGATGTTCTTTTATTCCTCAGTAATCCTCTGATGTCCGTACCTCGTCTAATCCAAGTTATTAATACATTTAGTGCATTCTCAGGCTATAAAATTAATTTTTCAAAATCGGAGGCTATGCCAATGGGTGGCCTGGTTATGACACCCCACTTAGTGGACGGATCCCTTTTTCCCTTTCATTGGTCCCTGGAGGGTCTCTTATATTTAGGTATTTTTATTGCTCCAGTATTTGGTCAGTTGTATAAGGCGAATTTTGTGCAATTACTGGAAAGGATAAGGCAGGACCTCCAGCGATGGGGAGACCTTCCAATTTCCTGGTTGGGCAGAATAGCATTAATTAAAATGAATGTTCTGCCCCGTCTCCTATATCCTATGAGAATGCTCCCGGTGATGCTGCCAAGGATGGCCCTACGTAAATTATATGGCTGGCTGGGTTCCTTTATTTGGAATCATAGACGGCCCCTCATTAAGCTGAAGAAGCTACAGCTTCCACAGGCAAGGGGAGGACTGGACTTCCCAGACTTTAGGAAATATCAGTTAAGTTCCCTACTAAGTTACATAGCTGATTGGGTCTTGTCCGACCCACAATCAATCTGGCTGGACATCGAGGCCTCTCAAGTAAAATACCCACTTATTAACCTCTTATTTTCAGACAAGAGGAAAATCATTACAGATCACTGTAAAAACCCCATAATACTAACCACAATTAAGGCCTGGAATATAATGCGGCAAAATGAGGGTAATTTACATAAAACATCCCCCTATGCACCGATAGTAGGGGCATGGGGATTCCAACCGGGGTTTACAGATGCCACTTTTAAACTCTGGAGATCCAGGGGTATCTCATGTTTAGGGGACCTATTTAAAGATGGGGTCCTGATGTCTTTTGAACAGCTGCGTCAGAAATTCGGATTACCCAATGGAGACCTCTTTCGATACTTCCAAATTCGAGATTATATACAGAAAAAGACTACGTTAATAGATAGTCTTTATAAATCAGATAGAGAATGTAATGTCCTACGACCAGTGGGGGTATCCTCCGTCAGTACTATTTATCATTTACTACATGATGAAGTATCGGGAGATATGGACAATCTGCTTAAAACATGGGATCAGGATTTGGGACTAGAAATCTCTATAGAAATGTGGAATGATATTTGGGAAAATGCTAGAAGAATTACTATGTGTAACAGAACCCAGGCTATCCAGCTGAAGATACTTCATAGGGCCCATATAGCACCGGCTCGACTGGCAAAATTTAAGGCAGGAGCATCTCCAATGTGTCCCAAATGCAACATAGAGGTGGGCACTCTGGTACATTGCCTATGGACTTGTCATAAGATCCGTAGATATTGGACTAAAGTAGCAAGTACCTTGACAGAAATTTTAGAAACGGAAATTAGAGTGGACCCTATATCTCTCCTTTTGGGTTTTTTGAACTTTTCCTCCCTGGATATGCACGGGAAGAGACTATTTTCTATTCTCTCTTTCTGTGCAAGGAAAAATATTTTGGTGAACTGGGTGGCTGAGGGCCCCCCTGGACTTTCAAATTGGCACAGATTAATTATGGAATGTATTCCCCTTGACTTCCTTACAAATATGGTGCACCGAAAGACTGAATTATTTTATAAAATATGGCAACCCTTCTTGAATTACATAAATGCAGATATTTCGGCCATCCTAACAAGGGCTTTTATTTAATGGAGATTACAAACCTGGCTGCTCCGGGGTCCCTTAGGAGAGGAATCCCGCACGAATACGGGTTTTATTACATTTGATGTTAATACATTCCGAGCATGTAAGAGACTTAAGTATACACTCTGGTTAGTTATAGGTTAGATTAGTAGAAAGCTGAGTCTTGTTTTATTTTTCTATTTCGGTTTTTTTTTCTTTTTTTTTCCTTTGTTAAATTTTGACTATTGTATATTTGATTTAATTGTACATCAATGTTTGTATTTGAGAGTTTTGTTTATTTTTGTAAACTTGTAAAAATGTTAAAATTCTAATAAAAATATCTAAAAAAAAGGAAGAGGTGTTGTGCAACTTAAAAAGTATTAAGGTCAAAAAGTCCCCAGGTCCTAATGGGATCTATCCCAGTATATTGAGAGAGGCAAGAGAACAAATTGCTGGTCCATTGACAGACATCTTTGTATCCTCTTTGGTCACAGGTGAGCTCCCAGAGGACGGGAGAATAGCCAGTGTTGTCCCATTATTTAAGAAGGGTAACAAGGATAATCCAGGAAATTACAGGCCTGTGACCCTCACATTGGTTGTAGGGAAATTATTGGAAAAGTTCTCAGGGACAAGATCTATACGCATTTAGAAGGAAATGGACTTATGAGTAATAAACTGCATAGTTCTAGGTGGGGGAGGCCATGCCTCACTATCTTCAAGGTTTTTGAGAAGGTGATGAAGATGATTGAGGGAAAAGTGGTTGATGTTAAATACATAGACTTCAGTAAAGCCTTTGACAAGGCCCCTCATGGCAGACTGGTACAAGAGTTAAAGCCACATAGTATCAGGGATGACCTGGCAAGATGGATACAGAACTGGCATAGGCAAAATTGAGGACTGCAGATGCTGGAGATCAGAGTCTAGATTAGAATGGTGCTAGAAAAGCACAGCATGTCAGGCAGCATCCGAGGAGCAGGAAAATCGATGTTTCAAAGCTTCATTCGTAATGAAGGGCTTTTGGCCGAAACATTGATTTTCCTGCTCATCGGATGCTGCCTGACCTGCTGTGCTTTCCCAGCACCACTCCGATCTAGACACAGAACTGGCTCAGTCCTCAGAGACAGTGGGTAGCGTTGGAAAGATGTTTTTCAGAACAGAGGGCTGTGTCTGGTGGTCTTTCACCAGGATCAATGCTGGGAATTCTGCTGTTGGTGATCCTCATAAAGGATGTAAGAAAATGTAGCTGATCTAATTAATAAGTTTGCAGACGATACAAAGATTGGTGGAGGTGCAGATAGTGAGGAGGATTGTCAGATGATACAGCAGGATATAGATCAGTAGGAGGTATGGGTATAAAAATGGCAGATGGAGTTTAATTCGGACAAATGTGAGGTGATGTACTGTGGAAGGTCAAGTCCAGGTGGAAATTATACAGTGAATGGCAGAACCATTAAGAGTATTGATATGCAGAGAGATCTAGATGTACAAATCCACAGAATCCTGAAGGTGGCAGCACAGGCAGATAAGGTAGTAAAAAAGGCTTATGGCACGCTTGCCTTCATTGGAAGGGGCATTGAGTATGAGCTGTAGCTTTACAGAACTTTAGGCAAGCCACACTTGGAATATTGCGTACCGTTCTGGTCACCACACTATCAGAAGGATGTGAATGTTTTGGACTGGGTACTGAAAAGGTTTACCATGATGTTGCCTGGTATAGGACATTTTAGCTATGATGAAAGGTTGGATAGGCTGGGTTTGTTTTCACTGGAACACAGGAGGTTGAGGGGTGACCTGATAGAAGTTTCGAAGATAGTGTATGGAATGGATAGAGTGGAAAACATGAGGCTTTTTCCCAAGGTGGAGGGGTCAATTACTAGGGTGAAGGTTTAAAAGATTTGTGTGAGGCAAGTTATTTTACGTAAAGGGTGAAGAGTGCCCGGAGCTGAGCAGCTGATGGAAGCAGACACAATAGCAGCATTCAAGAAGTACTGAGACGGATACATGAATTGGAAGGGTCCAGACGGATGTGGATCCTGTAACTTAAGACAGTTTATGTGGAAGGGCAAAATGCATCAGCGCAGGCTTGGAGGGCTGAACGGCCTGTTCCTGTGCTGTATTGTTCTTCATTCTTTAACTAGAATCCAGTACCAGGGGTCACAGTTTAACAATATAGGGTTGGACATTCTAAACAGCACAACATGTTTGAGATCCCTTTAGTTCCTTTGCTTCAATGGGATTGGCTGGTGGGTGAAAGGAACAAAACACTTTAGTGTACAAACAGTGCACTGCCCCTTAAACATTGCAGAAATATGGAATAAAAATAGAAAATGCTGGAGAAAATCGACAGGCCTGGTAGCATCTATGGCAAGCCATACAGATTTTGAGATGAGACAAAATATTTACACTCAGACAGTGGTGATCCTGTGGAATTCTCTGTCACAGAAAGCAGTTCTGGTCAAAAACACTGAATATTTTCCAGAAGAAATTTGACAGAGTTATCAGGGCGAAAGGCATCAAAGAGCATGGGAGAAAGTGGAAACAGGATACTGAATTGAGTACTCAACCATGATCATATTGAAGAGCTACATGTTCAACTCCTGCTCCTATTTTCTGCATTTCTGTTTCTTGCTGTCCAACCTGAACTGTCCTTTGAGAAAGTATTGGTGAGTCACAATGAGGTCATATTAGAATTAATTGATGAAGCAGCATCATAGTTCTTTGATTGCTTTGAATATGAATTACTCAGCAAGGGCAGGGTTATTTTCAGTATTTCATCCTGAATCTCACACACTCACTGCATTGCACACTGAACGCTATGCTGATTTGATATTGGTCCACTAGTCCATAGTCTTGCTGGGAATATAAAGCAAGGAAAGGGAGAACAAATGATTCAACTCGTACAAAATCTAATAATTCCATCCACTTAGAGTAGCTTCAAAGCATTTGTGTTCACTGCAGATCATACAAAGTGCTGTAATTATATGAACCCTTGTCACAAACAATGTTCAGATCAATCTGGTTTCAGCTGCTAATTTTCCAAATATTTGGCTTTGATAACCCTCAGCCCTGACTTACAGACCCATTGATCTAATTAGGTAACCTTGTTAAACAGTGGTCTCCCAAGAAAGGGGAGGTGTTACAGGACATGCAAGTGGCAGGGGCACAGAGTATGGGATTGGGAGGGCTGACAGGCATTGGGCTGGGGAGGAAGAAATGAGAGGCAGAGATAGAGGGAAGAGGGGGAGGAGAATGATACGATGCTGCAGTTCATCTCTCTGAGGTTAGGCTAAAGCAAAACCATGGCTATGGACTTCTCTGTCCACACACTGAGAGCTAAAGGAGCAAGAATGGCTCATAATCCATTACATTCCTTGAAGGAGGAGGTGAGATGTCATGAATTCTAAACAGCCAACATGTTTAAGATCCCTTTAGTTCCTTTGCTTCAATGGGATTGGGCTGGTGGGTGAAAGGAACAGAACACTTACAACTATCCCTTAAATATTGCAGAAATATGGAATAAAAATAGAAAGTGCTGGAGAAAATCAACAGGTCTGGAAGAATCTATGGCGGGCCATAAAGATTTAATGTTTTGAGTCCAGTATAACTTCTTCAGAACGAAAATATTAACTCTTTCACTGACCACACACACTGCCAGACCACCTGAGTTTCTATGGTTCTTATTACATATCTCTCAGCATCCACAGTATACCGCAATTATTGATCTGAGTCAACATAGTACAGGAATATAGGGACAGTGCAAATGTGAATCTTCACATCACTGAATTGAGATAAAGGGGAATAGCCTGATTGCTTTCAGTGGGATTTTGGAACGTTACGGTCAGGAGAGTGAGGGAGGTCACTTGCTACTCCTTTCTGCCAACCCCAGCTTACAGTTGTTTACCCAATGTACAACAGACTGAACACTTCAAAGTGATTTACTTCCCTCCCTTTCCACTGATGGAACATTAAGGAGAATTAAACTGTCATGGCTTTTCACAGATCCACTGTTGAGAGACATCACATGACCGATCATTCCATCCTCCATTACTGTATATTTCTGCACAGTCTTCATCAGAAGCATTATTTGGTTCACCCTCAGACCAAAACCTAAAGAAAAGAAGAGAATGCAATTCATGATGAGAATTCATACTGCAAATTAATGCAAAATCCCAGTGAGACTCAAACAGTTGAACTTCTAAGACTGGCTGAGTATGCCTGTCAGTTGTACTAAACCACAGTAGGGAAACCGAATGGATTAACTGGCATTGACCTGGCCACCAGAAAAGACAACAGTTTATCTTGAAAATTCCTCCTTCCTAACATTTGGGCTGAGGGTGTAGTGTGGGGCTGCAGACCCAAAATTGTCTCACAGACTAGTCAAAAAATAGCCTGTGACCATCTTACCCACAGAATCCAAACCTCCTAACACCACCATCAACAGAATAGGGTGTTTACCTGTTTCACAGTTAGGTCAGACGCATTCATGATGGCACACTAGTTTCTGGTTGGGAGGAAATAATCTTGGAAAGTCCTCAACCATTTGTCCAGTCAAACATGGTCAAGAAAACCTCCTGCTAAGCATCACCTAATGCCCTCTCTGGGCTAATAAGTCAGTTCTGCAGCATGCTGAACACTACTTGAACTCAAAGCTGAATGGCAAGAGCACAGAATGTACTGTGTGTGGGGGAACTGTGCTGTAGGACCTCTGCTGACTGAGCTGGCCAGTGACATTGGCTTGATTGAGCTTGAGGTTGAGGTAATCAACACGAGGGAAAATCTACTTTTGACTTTGACCTCCCCAAACTACCTGTTGCAGATGCATCTGTACATGTCAGTAAGTTAAGAGCAAAAGGATTCAGCACTCAAAACTGGGCTTCATTGAGGTGCTATGGGCCATCAACAGCAGCAGAACTGTGGACAATTGCACTCTCATGGCTGGCAGAGTGAAGAGTGCAGGAAGGCATGCTAAGAGTAGCACCTGGTGCATCAAAAACTTGTCAACCTGGTGAAGCCACAGTACAGGGCACAGAAAATCAGAGAAATCAGTGCATGGGAGACGGAAATAAAAGATCTCAACAGCCAACAAATCAAAGCAAAGTACTAGAGATGCTGGAAATCTGAAACAGAGAGAATCCTGTATAAAGTAGCAACTATAACACCTCCAGTCAAAAATGAAGAGAAAGAAAACATTTAATTTGATGTCTAGCATAGAGAAGGTGTCAGAATTCATCATGAAGGAGATTACTGCTGGGCATTTGCAAGAAATAAAACCAGAAAGTACGGGAGAAACGGGAGACAGCATCTAAGGAGAAAGAAATAGACTAGGTTTTTCTCTCTCTATTGATGCTACCAGACCTGCTGAATTTCTCCAGTACTTCTTCAGTACCTACGCAGGCACTGGGCCCCTGCTCTTCTGCTGTTATATCGATAACTGCTTCATTACATTGGCCTGCAAGCAGGCTGAACTGCAGCATGTCATGACTTTGTCCACAACTTACTCCTTGCCCTCAAATTCACTTGGTCCATCTCGGACACCTCCCTCCCATTTGTTGACCTCTCCATTTCTATTTCCGGTGACAGTCTCCAGACGGATGTTCACTATAAACCCCCAACCTCCCACAACTACCTGAACCACACCTCCTCCATTCATTATTCTGTAAGAACCCCATCTCATTTTCCCAATTCCTCCGCCTCTGCCGCACCTGCTCAGACGAGGAGACATTCCACTCGTGAGCATCCCAGATGTCCACCTATATCGAACAATGTGCTTTTCCTCCCTGTGATTCAGACAGCCCTCCACCACATCACTTCCATTCCCTGTTCCACTGCTTTAACAACCCCCCCCCCAAACGCAATAAAGACAGAATCCCCTTGTCCTCACCTACCACCCCACCAGTCTCCGCATCCAACGCATCATCCTTAAACACTTCTGCCCACCCCGAGACCCCACCACCAAGGGCATCTTGCCCTCCCCATCCCTCTCTGCCTGCTGCAAGGACAGACAGACCTTGGTTTGTGCCACTGTTCCCACCAACCATCCTGAACCCTCAGGTACCTTTATCTGCAACCAGAAAAGATGCAAAACTTGTTGGTACACTACCCCCCTCATTTCCATCCGGGGCCCCAAACTACCCTTCCAGGTGAGACAGAGGTTCACCTGCCTCTCTTCTAACCTAGTTTACTGCATCAGGTACTCCCGGTGTGGTCCTCTCTACATTGGGAAGACCAAATGTAAACTTAGGGAACGGTTCGCCGAGCATCACAGCCAGGCCCGCACGGGCCAACCTGACCTCCCAGTCACTGCCTATTTAATTTCCCCTTCCCATTCCTTCTCCAATTTCAAATAACCTCCATTCCAATCCAACAACTCCTTTCCTAGCCCCTCCTCCTCACTGCCAGTGCTCCTTGTCACCAATCGGATTCATTCCACCCACTAACCAACCAGTTTGCATCCTGTACCTGTCGTCACCTCAGCCCACTTCACCGCCCTGCCCCCACCACCCCCTTTATCTGCAGCTCCCGCTGCACCCACCCCCAGTCCTGAAGAACTGTTACAGCCAAAACTTCAACTTCTCCAACTCCTGACTCTGCCTGGCTCGCTGTGTCCATCCAATCTCCTGTCTGTCGGCTGAATCTCCCCAGCATGCTTTGTTGAGATCAGGCCAAGGTTCTGTCAGTCCACCCCATCCAGATGTGAATGGTAGTAGACAATTAAACAACTCACTGGAAGAGGAGGCTCCACAAAGACCCCTATCTTCTGTGATGGAAGAGTCCAATACATCAGTGCAAAAGATAAGTCTGAAGCATTTGCAACATTATTCAGCCAGAACTAGAGTGAATAATCCATCTTGGTCACCTGCAGTGGCCCATGGTATCAGAGATGCCAGTCGGGAGAACCAAGATGGCGGCGACCTAGCAAGTCTGAGTCTGTAGTGCTCTGCTCAAGACTCAGGAAAAATGGACTTCCCACCTCCGCCACACCTGCCAAACCATTCAAAACAAGTTTTATTCAACACATTTAATCATTTTGCATCAAACTTGAGTAGTTTGATGCTTTGCCAAACTGGAGGAGAAAGTGAGGTCTGCAAATGCTGGAGATCAGAGCTGAAAATGTGTTGCTGGAAAAGCGTAGCAGGTCAGGCAGCATCCAAGGAACAGGAGATTCGACGTTTCGGGCATAAGCCCTTCTTCAGGTTTCCTGATGAAGGGCTTATGCCCGAAACGTCGAATCTCCTGTTCCTTGGATGCTGCCTGACCTGCTACGCTTTTCCAGCAACACATTATCAGCTTTGCCAAACTGACTAAGGGAAAGAATGCCTACAGCTCGCAGCAGGCAAGAACCCCAATCCATCCCCACCACCTCCCCCCACCCCCTCCCCAGCTGCAGCAGAGATGTCCGCAGCTTCCCCAGGGGACTTATCTACGGTGGCGAGCCTTGTTGCAGTAATTACCAAGCTGGAAGAGAAGATCGACGTCTTCATAGAGGAGTCCAGAGGCAGGTGGCAGTCACTTTCGGTCGCGCTGCAAAAGCACGACTGAGATATTGAAAAGATCGAACATCGAGTTGAAGGGGCGGAGCTAAAGGCCGTGACCTCTAAAGCTGCTGTAGAATCGGCCATGGGTCGAGTCCGGACTCTCGAATAATGAGTCCGGGCTTTAGAAGATAACATCAACGACCTTGAGAATCGAGGTCGTCGAAAAAATATTCATTTGCTGGGCCTTCCCGAACGGGAAATGGAAGGCCAGCTTGCAGTGTTTCTGGAGCAGTGGCTCCCTCAGATGTTGAAGCTGGTGGCTGGATCAGGCCAGGTGTGGGTGGAGTGGACCCACCGGGTTGCTATAATCAGGCCCGGATCGGACTAGCGCCCCCTCCCGGTCCTGTTCCGGCTTCAGTGCTACAGAGAGGAGCAAAAGCTCTTGGAAGCCTCCAGAACCCTCGGGAAAGATCCCCAGGATATGACATATAATGGATCTAGGATTATGCTATTTCAGGATTTCTCCCCAGCTTTGGTCCGCAAGAGGAGGGCATTTGATGAAACGAAGAAGTGTCTAAGGGACTTAGACATCCGGTACTCCTTGCGCTGCCCAGCAACACTGCGTTTTAACCACAAAGGGTCTGTCTATAACATCAGATCACCGGAGAAGGCCAAGGAATCTCTTAAATAGATTGTAAGAATTAATCTGTGTGGTTAATGATGCTGTTCTGCTCCCCCCCCCGGTTTACCCTTTTTTTCCCCTTATTTCCTTTTTTGTTTGAGATCATCTCCGGGGGGTGGGGGAGGGGGTACTTATTTATTCTCCACTATGCGATTTGTTTTTTCTTTGTAGGCCGGGCGGTTTAGTTGATTCAGTTGGTGGGGGAGTGCGTTTGCTTTGTCCTACCTTATTTCTTTCTTTTAGAGCGGGGTTTTTACCCTTTTTTGTGTTATTATACTTAGTTATTACCTGCTGAGACTGTAACTTTATAGTTTTATATATTTATACGTGGTATTATCTTTACTAAATGTATCCAGGTGTTGGCATGGGTGGGGGGGGAGGGGGGGTGTTGGTGGGTAGGGTACTCACCGCTAACTTTAGCTTTATAGTACATTTGAATTTTTCTACTTTATTATGGGGTGCCTGGGTTGAGGGTGGGGCGCTAGTTGGGAGAGGATACACGATGGGTTTTCCATCAGGAAGTGATGTCCCCTGGAAGCAAGGGGGAAAATCCCCTCTTAAATATGTTTTTTATAATTTAGAAATAGTTCTTTACTATATTGGTGTGAGTGTGTTAAAGAATTTCTATTTTTGTGAATTTTCTATGGTCTATGCTCAGAGTGCTTTGGATGGGGTTCTTCCTCCCGGAGGGTCTCGGACTTGCCTGGACGATTATTTGATTAAATGGTGCACCTGGAATGTCAAGGGGAGTAATTCGCCGATCAAAAGGAAGAAAATACTATCAAACCTCAAAAAAGAAAGGGTTGATATAGCTCTCTTACAGGAGATACATTTACTGGATAAAGAGCATTTGAAATTACAACAGGGAAGATTTGATCAGGCCTTCTTTTCATCTTTCAGTTCAAAAAGTATGGGAGTAGTCATTGTCATTCGGAAGAATCTCCCTTTCAAAATCTTAAGTCATATAAAAGATGAATCTGGGCGGTACATACTGATTAAAGCCCTTATAAATGGAGAGGAATATGGGATTTTGGATCTTTATTGTCCCCCGGCACATCCTTTTAAATTCATAATGGAAGCATTTTCCAAATTGATGGTTTTCGGGATTCGCTACACAATTATAGGAGGAGATTTTGATTGCATTATGGACCCGGAAATAGACAGGATACCCAAGAGTACTGCGGGTATAACACAAGGATCCAGGCAATTGGCAGGTTTGAATAAAGAGCTAGGATTAGTAGATTTGTGGAGTTGCTTCCACCCGCAAGGCAGACATTTCTCTTTTTATTCTAATCTGCAGAAGTGTCACACCACAATTGATATGTTTTTTGGCCCTTCGACCTTTTTTGAATTCCATATTATCCTACAAAATATTTAATATAACAATTTCTAATCACACTGCAGTGTATGTGGAAATCAAGACTAGGAACAATGAGACGGCCCCCCGACATTGGCGTATGCATTCTTTCTTAATGAAGGATAGTAAATTTATAAAATATTTCTCTCAAGAATTCAAAACCTTTTTGGAAATTAATTCAGGTATGGATAGTAACCCCGTTGGTGATGTGGGAGACCATTAAAGCTTATGTGTGGGGTCTGATCATTTCATACTCGGCGACCCAGGGAAAACAAAAGGGAGAACAACAGCGTCTACTCGAGGCTCGCTTAAAGGCAGCTGAGACAGCGTACGTTGATAGGCCTTCTGTAGCTAAATTACAAAGGATTATGGCCCTTAGGACAGCCCTGAATACCGCACTTACCCAAACTGCAATGAGGGAAATATTATTTGCAAAGCAAAGATTATATGAATATGGCAATTAACCTGGTAGATACCTAGCATTTCTCACAAGTGAAAAAAAGGCCCCTCAAGCTATCGCGTCCATCAGGGAAAGTGCTGGTACTCTAACTCATGATCATGAAAGGATCAACACAATCTTCAGAAAGTTTTACTTTGATTTGCATAAATCGCAAGATTGTGAAGATAGAGCCAAGAAGATGAAGTACTTTTTTAAAAGCCTGGCCTTTCCGGACTTAATCCCGGAACAGGTGTCAATCCTGAAGGCTCCCCTAACAACCCAGGAAGTACTTGACGCAATCAGGCAGCTTCAGAGCGGTAAAAAAAACCTGATCCAGATGGATTTCAAGTTGAATTCTACAAAGAGTTTACAGGAGTACTAGCTGGTCCACTTATGGACATGTACAACTACTCATATAGTCAGGATTTGGAGATGCCGGTGTTGGACTGGGGTGTACAAAGTTAAAAATCACACAACACCAGGTTATGGTCCAACAGGTTTAATTGGAAGCACACTAGCTTTAGGAGCAACGCTCCTTCACCAGGTGATAATGGAGGGCTCAATTCCAAGGCACAGAATTTATAGCAAAAATTTACAGTGTGATGTAACTGAAATTATACATTGAAAAATACCTCGATTGTCTGATGAGTCTTTCAACTGTTTGATTACCATGATAGTTTCACTTCTTTCATGTGTAAATCACAAAACCTTTTTTTAAAAGTTGCATTCTCAGGTTAGCTGTTAACAATGGTGATAGCTAGACAATGGTCTGTGCCATGATGTTTAGATTGATTCTAATCTAAAAAGTGAGAAAACAGAGTTTTCCATGAATGTATGCAGTTTTTGAGCAAAGTACAATGTAACTCTGCAAGTACAAATTCACCCCATACAATATATGTATATGTGAGCATGTGGGTCTTTGTATGCGCGTGTCTGGGGTGGGGGTGGGGGTTGTGAGTGTCTGTGAGGGAGAGTGTATATGTGTGTGCATGAGTGTGGAGTTGTCTAAGTGTCTGAGAGGATGTCTGTGTGGGTGTGGGAGTATGTGTGTCTGTACGTGTCTGTGTGGGTGTGGGAGTGTGTGTGTGTGTGTGTGTGTGTGTGTGTAGGAATGCCTGTGTGTGTGTGTGTAGTGCAATGGTGATCACCTGTAATGTGACATGAACCCAAGGTCCCAGTTGAGACCCTCCCTATGGGTACCGAACTTAGCTATCAGCCTCTGCTCGGTCACTTTCCTCTGCTGCCTGTCCCGAAGTCCACCTTGGAGGATGACCACCCGAAGGTCCAAGGTCGAATGTCCTGGACCACTGAAGTGTTCCCCAACTGGGAGGGAACCCTCCTGTCTGTTGATTGTTGTGCGGTGCCCATTCATCCGTTATCATAGCCTTTGCTCAGTTTCCCCAATGTACCATGCCTCCAAGCACCCTTGCCTGCAACGTATCAGATAGACAACATTGGCTGAGTCACATGAGTACATGCCACATAAATGATGGGAGGTGTCCCCACGTGTAATGGTGGTATCCATGTCCACACTCTTGACACGTCTTGCAGCACCTACCGTGACAGGGTTGTATGGAGATGTCCTGAGAGCCGGGTAGTTTGCTACGAACAATGATTTGTTTGAGGTTTGGCAGTAGTTTAAAGGCAAGTAGTGGAGGTGTGGGGAAGGTCTTGGTGAGGTGCTTATCCTCATTGATAATGTGTTGCAGGTCACGAAGAACATAGCGTAGTTTTTCAGTTCCTGGGAAGTACTGAACAACGAAGGATACCCTGTCAGTTGCAGCACGTGTCTGTCTCCTGAGGAGGTCATTCCGGTTCCTTGCTGTGGCACGTCAGAACTGGCGGTCAATGAGGTGGGCGTTGTACCCTGTTCTTGTGAGGGCATCCCTGAGTACTTCCAGATGCCTGTCTTGTTCCTCCTCATGTGAGCAGATTTGCTGTACGCGTAGGACTTGTCCATAGGGGCAGAGTTACATTGTACTTTGCTCAAAATCTGTATGAATTCATGTAAAACTCTGTTATCTCACTTTTTAAATTAGAATCAATCTAAACATCATGGCATAGACAGAGAACACAAGGGGCCAACACCTTCAACATATTGTCGAACTAACGCCCATTGTTAGAGCTAAGCTGAGAATGCAACTTCTGAAAAAAGGTTTTGTGATTTTCACATGAAAGAAGTGAAACTACCATGGTATTTGAACAGGTGAAAGACTTAACAGACAATCGAAGTATTTTTCAATGTATAATTTCAGTTACATCACACTGTAAATTTTTGCTATCAATTTTGTGCCTTAGAATTGTTTCCTCCACTATCACCTGGTGAAGGAGCGGTGCTCCGAAAACTAGTGTGCTTCCAATTAAACCTGGTGTTGTGTGATTTTGAACTTCATAGAGTCAGGGCAGCCTCCTGCCTTCATTGAGAGAAGCGAATATTTCTCTCATTCTCAAAAAAGGAAAGTACTCAGAAGATTGCACATCATACCTACCAATAACCTGGCTCAATGTAGACTTTAAAATTCTTTCTAAAACATTAGCATCGAGGCTGGAGAGGGTATTGCTATATATCATAAAAGAGGACCAGATGGGGTTTATCAAGGGCCGTAGATCATCTAATAATATTAGAAGGGTTTTGAATGTGATTCAAGTCTGTCATCAGGAAAAAGTACTAGGAACAGTAGTCTCGTTGGACGCGGAGAGGGCATTTGACAGGGTTGAATGGTCATACCTGTTCTAGACACTGGAAAGGTTTGGTGTTGGAAAGGTATTTGCTAAATGGGTCTCAACATTGTATAATGACCCAAAGCAGCTATGATCACTAATGGTTTAGGCTCAGATAGCGTCAGTGTGGGTAGGGGCTGCCATCAGGAGATGTCCCCTCTCACCGTTACTATTCACGCTAACAACTGAGCCACTAGTGGAAGCTGACCCTAATATAACGGCCCCAAGGGTTGGCACGGGTAAACATAAAATGACCCTTTATGCAGATGATGTTCTCCTTTTTCTTAGTAACCCTTTGATGTCCGTGCCTCACCTGATCCAAGTTATTAATTTATTTAGTGCACTCTCATGTTACAAAATTAATTTCTCAAAATTGGAGGCCATGCCAATGGGCAGTCTCGCTAGTATGTCCCACTTATCGGAAGGATCTTATTTTCCCTTTCAGTGGTCTCTGGAGGGTTTCTTATATTGAGGTATTTTTATCACCCCAGTATTTGGCCAGCTGTACAAGGTCAATTTTGTGCATCTACTGGAAAGGATAAGGCAGGACCTTCAATGTTGGGGGGATCTTCCAATTTCCTGACTCGGTAGAATAGCTCTAATTAAAATGAATGTCCTGCCCGTTCTCTTATACCCTATGAGAATGCTCCTGGTGATCCTGCTGAGGCCGGCACTGCGCAAATTATATGGTTGGCTTGGTTCTTTCATCTGGAATCATAGACGGCCCCTCATTAAGTTAAAGAAGCTACAGCTTCCACAGGCAAGGGGAGGGCTGGATTTTCCAGACTTCAGGAAATATCAGCTGAGTTCTCTAGTAAGCTACATAGCCGATTAGGCCTCGTCTGACCCGCAATCAATCTGGCTGGACATCGAGATTTCTCAATCAAAGTGTCCTCTTATTAACCTCTTATTTTTAATAAGATGAAAGTCATTATGGAGCATTGTAAAAACCCTATCGTATTAAACACAATTAAAGCCTGGAAGATAATGCGGCAAAACAAGGGTAATTCACATAAAACTTCCCCTTATACTCCTATAGTGGGGGCATGGGGTTTTCAACTGGAGCTCACAGATGCCTCATTCAAATCCTGAAGCTCCAGGGAATCTGTTTGATGAGAGGGTCATGATGTCTTTTGAACAGCTACACCAGAAATTTGGATTATCTAATGGATACCTCTTTCGATACTTCCAAATTCGAGGTTACATACAGAAGAAGACTACGTTATTATAGCCTTTATAAATCAGATATGGAATGAAGAGTGTTGTGGCCAATGGGTTTACCCTCAGTCAGCACTCTCTATCGTTTATTACATAATGAAGTTTCGGAAGACATGAACGATTACTTAGAACATGGGATCAGGAATTGGGATTGGAAATATCCATAGAAATGTGAGATGGCATCTGAAAAAGTGCCAGAAAAATCTCCATCTATAACAGAACCCAAGCCATTCAGTTAAAGATACTCCATAGGACTCATATAGCACCGGAACGACTGGCAAAGTTTAGGGCAGGAGCATCTCCAGTGTGTCCTAAAAGTAAAATAGAGGTGGGCACTCTCACACACTGTTTATGGACATGTCATAAGATCCGTAAATACTGAGTCAGAGTAGCAAATGCTTTGACAGAAATCTTGGGAGCGGAAATGAGAGTAGATCCAGTATCTCTTCTCCAGGGCCGTTCGGGCTTGCCTTCCCTGGATGTGCACGGGAGGAAATTATTCTCCATTCTCTCCTTTTGTGCAAGGAAAAATATCTTAGTAACTGGGTACCTGAGGGCCCTCCAGGACTTTCGAATTGGTATAGGTTGGTCATGGAATGTATTCCCCTTGACTTCCTTACAAATATGGTGCACCAAAAAACTAAATTATTTTATAAAATATGACAGCCCTTCCTGAATTATATAGATACAGATATTTCAGCCATTTTGTCAAAGGCTATCATCTAGTTGTGGCAGTGGTTCTGGCTGGTCCGGGGAACCTTGTGGGGAGGAGTCCTGCATGAATATGGGTTTTATTATAACTTGATGTTAATTTGTTCTGAGCATGTACTTCACTATTTAATTACTATGTTATCCTTTTTTTTCTCAAATAATGTAATATGTTTTATTATATACTCTGGTTAGTTATAGGTTAGATTAGTAGTTAGTTGAGTTTTGTTTTTTTTTGCTTTATCTCTTCTTTTTGTTTGTTAGGTTTTGGTTATTATTTATTTAATATTTAATTGTATATTAATGTTTGTATTTGTGTGTATTATTTTGTAAGTTTGTAAAAACATGTTAAATTTTCAGTAAAAATATCTATTAAAAAAAAGAGATGCCAATCTTGTGCCAATGATTCACTCTACCTGAGATCAAGGAATGATGTGAGGCACTGGACACTGCAAGGACTATAGGCCCTAACATTCTGGCAACAGCATTGAAGACTTGTGCTGTGGAACTTGCCACTCCACAAGCCAAACACTTCCAGCGCAACAACAAATATGGCTTCCAGTTGCAATAATTGTCTGCCAGAAAAAAATGATGTTTGGTCAATAGCATTTTGTTTTAGTCATATAATGCAAAGGTTATTTTAAATTTTAAATTTTAAAGTATCACCTGCTCAGCTAATCACTGATTTTCAAAGTTTTCAAGTCATTATTGATGTCTATAAACATTACTACAATATTTAATCTTCCACCGATCAACTTCAAGTGAGTGGATGGTTTAAATACCCATTTCTTATTTTCTCCCTCCCTGTTATCCAAAATAAACATTTGCTCTGTTTCATTTCAAATACCTAAATGTTGCTTCCTGCTCTGACAAGGAGCACGAGACAGTCAAGATGCACTGTCACTCAATCTGACAAAACCAACCACCAGGTCAGAGGTAGGTACTATGAGCAATTTAAAAGGTACAAGAGAATTAGGATCTGCAAATGGTGAAACATTGCTGTCAGGTCGGAGGGAATGGAAATCTCAGTTGCCAGCTCACCAGAAGGTGGGTTTACTCTCTGCTATGACTGTAGAAGATGCAGAAGACAACTTCAATGCCCAGGCTATACAGGAAGAGTGATGGGTATACACTCTAAAATGCTCAGGGAATTGAGAATCTTGCCAGAAGGCCTGCATCCAAATTTCAAGGTACATTGAAGAATCTGGTATTAACATGGCACATTGCTTTGTGCAGAGGTTGGACCCCATTTCTGTCAGCAAAATTTGGATGGTCACCTTCGTTAATAAATGTGTCAAATTAAACAGGGTCCAGAATCATTACAACAAATGCACCATTGTTGCAATATCTTCATGTGGGAGTAGAAGTAAGACTGATGCTATCCCTCTTAATACCAGTATGTAATGCCATTTCAGCAAAGCTCTGGAAAAAGCTATTCTCTATCAAGTGTGCTCCCTTATAAGCTCTGCCATTGTGGTACCTTGAAAGTAGCTACTTTTATTCTTCCCTTCCTCTTCAAGCAACTTGTCATGCTCTGCCTAGCCTCTCCTCACTGTCCCAGTCATTCTCAATGTGAGGAATAAACATTCCTTGGGCAGCACTGGAAGTTACTGGTTCATGGACAAATCCTTCAGTCACCAAAATAAAATCAGCCAAATTACTCCTTATACTCTATTAGCCAAATTACTCCTTATACTCTATTAAAACATTTAAAAAGCTGAGAAATGCACTGGAAAATACACAGAATTGTAGCAATGCGCTGAATAAATATTCCAGCAACTGACCTGTAACTAGTTGTTGATCTTTTTAAAGAACACTATTGGGAGGTGCTGCATGCCACTGAGGGTGTGCTCAGGTGTGGGAGTTTGAGGATGGAGGCTGGAGCTCTGGATGAGTTACATCAAGGTCTGCCTGCTTGAAACAAAGCTGGTGTACACCGATGTGCGTGTACACAAACTCTCTTATCAACACAGCAGTCAGCACTCTCTACACTGCCCACACACCAGAGATGTCATTTTGCAACTTAAAGGGATCTCATAGTGCCCTTTAGACAGCTCCTGTCCTGCCTGGCTTCACTCCATTTATCTCTAAATTAATTTTCCAGTTTAACTAAATAGCTGAAACTCAACATCAAAACACATTCAGCTTTTTGTTTTGTGGCTAGTGTCCCAAGTATTGTCCAAAATGTACAATCAGAAAGTGAGCTCACTTTACAGAGGAAGTGTAGTTAGTTCCATCCACCCAGCGCCAATCACCTTCAGAGTCAGAATCAGTGAGTCCAATCCAGTGATTTTTGTTTTGGAGCCACTTTTTTACAAATGCCTGCCAAGTAAATAAGAGAGTTATTACAGGGAATGGAATAAAGCAACTTGCTTTAATGGTAATGACAAGTTCTTTACTTCACAATCTTCCATCTGAGGCCTTAACCTGTTTATTTCAAACTAGCTTTGCTCCCTCTGAAACAGCTGTGATTAGCGTGAGTCTGTTTCTGTGAACAATTCAGAACTTTTTTCTTTTTATTCTATTTTCTATTCATTCATCGCACATGAGTAGTAATTGTTGATCATCCCTAATTACTGGTGGCGAGTCACCTTCGAGAATGGTAGCAGTCTAAGGGGAGTGATTAAAGGATTTTAACCAAGCAACAGTGAAGGAACATCGATACAGCTCCAAGTCAGGGTGGAGTGGTTCTTGGAGAGGAATTTACCAGTAATAGTCCTGAAAATTTCACAGGTTTGGAAGATGCTGTTGAAGCAGCCTTGATGAGTATGATGTTAAATACTGTTCCCACTGTGCACTGTTGATGGTTAACTGCTGACAGTGGTGATGTGATGTCAATCAACAACAACAAAGGCCACTTTGTCCTGGATGGTGTCAAGATTCTTGAGCACTGTTGGAGCTGCATTCATCCAGACAGGTGGGCAATATTCCATCACACTCCTGAGTTGTGCTTTGTAGAGAGTCTTCGGGGAGTGAGGAGGTGAGTTATTTGCTGCAGGATTCATAAAGTCATCAAGCAAAGAAATAGGCCTTTTGGCCCACCATTTCTATGCTGACCAAGAAACATAAAACTATGCTTATTCCATTTTCTCTGCACTCTGTCCATAGCCTACTACGCCCTGGTCCTGAAGTGCTCATCCAGGTGTTTCTTACATGTTGCAACAGTATCTGCGTTCACCACCCCTTCAGGCAGCATGCTCCAAATTTCTATCACCCTCTAGGTGAAAAATCTTTTTTTAAAAACCCCTCTAAATGACTTAGTTCTCACCTTAAACTTATGCCCTCTGGACTTAATCAAGTCTGCATAGGAAAAAATTCCCCTGTCTATGCCTCTTACAATTTTGTAAAGAGCCTCATAAGTAGGATTTTCCATCCCCCAGGCAACATCCTGTTAAATCTCCTCTGCACTATCTCTAGTGTTATCATGTCGTTCCAATAGTGTGGTAATCAGAATTGTACTTGGTATCACATCTATGGACTAACTAAAGTGTTATAAAGTTGTAGTAAGACTTTCTTCCTCTTGTATTCTCTGCCCCAGCTAAAATGAAAGCAAGCATCCCATATGTCATCTTCACTACCCTGTCTACCTGTGCTGACACTTTCAGGGATCTATGTACTGAGAAACAAAGGTCCCTTCATTTCTCAGTATTTCCCACCATTCACTGTGTGTACATTTCCTTGATTAGACTTTCCAATATGGAATATCTTACACTTATCAAGATTAAATTCCATTTGCCATTGCACTGTCCAATTTACCAACTGATCAGTATTAGGCTGTAGCCGGAGACTATCCTCCTCACTGTCAACAAAACAACAATTATAGTGGCATCTGCAACTAATTATACTTTCTATAATTACATCCAAATTATTAATGTACATAACAAACAGCAAGGATTGATAGAAACCACATTTTCTGCACAACTTTTAATCAAGATAATTAGCCACCTTTTCAAAAAAGCTCAAGTTAAATCTAACCATTTGGATACAGAACTGGATTGAAGGTAGAAGGCAGAGGGTGGTGGTGGAGGGTTGCTTTTCAGACTGGAATACCATGACCAGCGGTGTGCCACAAGGATCGGAGCTGGGTCCACTGCTTTTCATAATTTAGATATGAACATAGGAGGTATAGTGAGTAAGTTTGAAGATGACACCAAAATTGGGGGTGTACTGAGCAAGGAATGATTTGGAGGTGCCAGTGTTGGGCTGGGGTGGACAAAGTTAAAAATCACACAACAAAAGGATTCTGGATAATCCAAGATGGAGGACGAAAAAATTTCTGGCTGTAACAGCGG
Organism: Hemiscyllium ocellatum; assembly: GCF_020745735.1. Lineage (NCBI taxonomy): Eukaryota > Metazoa > Chordata > Chondrichthyes > Orectolobiformes > Hemiscylliidae > Hemiscyllium > Hemiscyllium ocellatum. The sequence goes on from NC_083445.1 coordinate 28,061,885, forward strand.
CTCCTTTTTTTGAGGTATTTTAGGTGCTGGAGGCGATTTCCTCGAATTCCAGGAGCAGCAATTACTGTTTGATATGCTGTTGCATTGTTTTAAACTTTGGGGAAAAAAAGTCAAAACAACAGCAGTTTTAAAAGGGAGAAGAACAGACAAAGGAAGGACATGGTGAGGTCAGTGCAGGAGAGAGAGAGAGAGAACCTGCACAGTTACTGCCTTTACTGTTTTTGAATTCATGTGTCGCTGGACATCAGAGTGCGTCGGGGAAAATTAACAAACAATGAATTTCACAACTAATCTTGGAGGAACCTGTTTGGGCGAAGTTCACAGCACAGAATCACAGAGAAGTTAGTCGTTGTTTTAAGTCTGTCCAATAGAAAGGCTGCAGTAGTGAGTACAGTGGGTTCTTTGAGGAGAAAGTGAGGACTGCAGATGCTGGAGATCAAAGCTGAAAATGTGTTGCTGGAAAAGCACAGCAGGTCAGGCAGCATCCAAGGAGCAGGAGAATTGACGTTTCGGGCATAAGCCTGAAGAAGGGCTTATGCCCGAAACGTCGATTCTCCTGCTCCTTGGATGCTGCCTGACCTACTGCGCTTTTCCAGCAACACATTTTCAGCAGAGTGGGTTCTTGCTTAATTATACATCTTTGGAGATAAGTCTCTTGATTAAACTTAAAATATAAGCCATAACTATTAATTTAACCTGGGGCAGTGTTTTGTAGAGGAATAAGACGGTGTTATTTTCTGGGTCTGTAGATTGTGAAGGAGCAAAAATGACATTTGCAGGTGATATATACTTCTAGTCAGATGTGGAAGTTTAAAGAGAGTTTCATGGTTACTGCAGATTATATCTGCCATAAATGTTGTAGGATGCAAATCTTACCAGATTGAACGGATCGCTTGGAGAGACAGTTAGAAGCAATGAGGAATTTGCAACAGCAATAGTATGTGATGGATGGCAGTCATAGGAAGGGGGGAAAGTCTCAGATGGAGTCACATAGATGGATTAGCTCCAGGAAGGGTAAGGGAGGTCGGCATCTAGGGAAGGAGTCTTTTGCGGATATACCCATTTCAAACAGGTATGCTGTTTTGGAAAATGTAGGGGGTGATGGATTCTCAGGGGAACGTAGCATGAACAGCCACGTTTCTGGTATTGAGACTGGCTCTAATGTAATAGAACATAGAACATAGAAGGATACAGCGCAGTACAGGCCCTTCGGCCCTCGATGTTGCGCCGACCGAATCCTACCTAACCTATACTAGCCCAATAACTTCCAAATGCCTATCCAATGCCCGCTTAAATGACCATAAAGAAGGAGAGTTCACCACTGATACGGGCAGGGCATTCCATGAACTCACAACCCGCTGTGTGAAGAATCTACCCCTAACATCTGTCCTATACCTACCACCCCTTAATTTAAAGCTATGTCCCCTAGTAACACCTGCCTCCATTAGCGGTAAAAGGTTCTTAGTATCTACCCTATCTAAACCCCTAATCATCTTATACACTTCTATCAGATCTCCCCTAAACCTTCTCTTCTCCAATGAGAACAGCCCCAAGTGCCTCAGCCTTTCCTCATAAGATTTTCCTACCATTCCAGGCAACATCCTGGTAAACCTCCTCTGCACTCGTTCTAAAGCTTCCACATCCTTCCTATAGTATGGCGACCAAAACTGCACACAATACTCCAGATGAGGCCGCACCAGAGTCTTATACAGTTGCAACATGACCTCAGGACTCCGGAACTCAATTCCTCTGCCAATAAAGCCCAGTACACCATATGCCTTCCTCACAGCACTATTTACCTGGGTGGCAACTTTCAGAGATCTGTGTACATGGACACCAAGATCCCTCTGCTCATCCACACTACCAAGTAGCCTACCATTAGCCCAGTAATCCATCATCTTGTTATTCCTACCAAAGTGAACGACTTCGCACTTAGCTACATTGAATTCCATTTGCCACATTTCCGCCCAGCTCTGCAACTTATCTATATCCCGCTGTAACCTACCACTTCCTTCCTCACTATCCACAACTCCACCGACTTTTGTGTCATCCGCAAACTTGCTTACCCAGCTTTCAAGTCCTTCCTCTAGATCATTTATAAAGATAACAAAAAGCAATGGTCCCAAAACAGATCCTTGTGGTACACCGCTAGTAACTGCACTCCAAGATGAACATAATCCATCAACTACTACCCTCTGTCTCCTTCCAGCCAGCCAATTCCTAATCCAAACCTCTAATGTATCCTCAATGCCATACCTCCGAAGTTTTAGCATTAGCCTACCATGGGGAACCTTAACGAACGCTTTACTAAAATCCATATACACAACATCTACTGCTTTACCCTCATCCACTTCCTTAGTCACCTTCTCGAAGAACTCAATAAGGTTTGTGAGGCACGACCTGCCCTTCACAAAACCATGCTGGCTATCCCTGATCACGTTATTCCTACCCAGATGTTCATAAATCTTATCCCTTACCATTCTCTCTAAGACTTTGCCCACCACTGAAGTCAGACTCACTGGCCTATAGTTGTTAGGGCTATCCCTACTCCCTTTCTTGAACAATGGGACCACATTCGCTATCCTCCAGTCCTCTGGTACTATTCCTGTTGACAACGACGACATAAAAATCCAGGCCAATGGCTCTGCTATCTCCTCCCTAGCTTCCCATAGGATCCTGGGGTAAATGCCATCAGGCCCAGGAGACTTATCTATATTCATCCTTTCCAATATTCCCAAAACCTCTTCCCTGCATATTTCCAGGGCATCCATTCTAATTATTTGTGATTCCATATTCACATCAGCAACAGTGTCCTGTTCCTGAGTGAATACTGATGAAAAGTACTGATTTAATGTCTCTCCAATCTCCTCCGCCTCCACACACAACTTCCCACTACTATCCTTGACTGGACCGATACCTACCCTAGTCATCCTTTTATTCTTGACGTACCTATAGAAAGCCTTTGGGTTTTCCCTAATCCTACCAGCTAAAGACTTTTCATGTCCCCTTCTCGCTTCTCTTAGCTCCCTCTTTAGCTCCTTCCTGGCTACCTTATAACTCTCAATCGCCCCAACTGAACCTTCACGCCTCATCTTTACATATGCCGCCTTCTTCCCTTTCACAAGGGACTCCAATTCCTTACTAAACCACGGCTGCCTCACAAGGCCCTTTACACCATGCCTGACTGGTACATACCTATCGAGGACACGCAGTAGCTGCTCCTTGAACACTCCCCACATCTCATTAGTGTTCTTCTCTTGAAGCCTGTTTTTCCAATCCACACATCCTAAGTCATGCCTCACTGCATCATAATTTCCCTGCCCCCAGCTATAGCTCTTGCCCTGCGGCGCACGATTATCCCTCTCCATCACTAAAGTAAAAGTCACCGAGTTGTGGTCACTGTCCCCGAAGTGCTCACCTACCTCCAAGTCTAACACCTGGCCTGGTTCATTACCTAGAACCAAATCCAATATAGCCTCCCCTCTTGTTGGCCTGTCGACATATTGTGTCAGGAAACCCTCCTGCACACATTGTACAAACACCGACCCATCTAATGAACTCGAGCTATATCTCTCCCAGTCAATATCTGGGAAGTTAAAGTCCCCCATAACAACCACCCTGCTACCTTCACTCTTTTCCTGAATCATCCTCGCAATATTATCCTCTACTTCTCTAGGACTATTAGGAGGCCTGTAGAAAACACCTAACAGGGTGACCTCACCTTTCCTATTTCTAACCTCAGCCCAAACTACCTCAGATGGCAAGTCCTCTTCCATCGTCCATTCCACTGCTGTGATACTGTCTTTGACAAGTAATGCCACGCCTCCCCCTTTTTTACCCCCATGTCTGATCCTACTAAAACATTTGAACCCTGGAACGTGCAACAGCCATTCTTGTCCCTGTTCTACCCACGTCTCTGTAATGGCCACAACATCGAAGTCCCAGGTACCAACCCACGCTGCAAGTTCACCTACCTTATTCCTTATACTTCTGGCATTGAAGTATACACACTTCAATCCACCTTTCTGGTTACAGGCACCCTCCTTAGAGATCGCTGCATTATTCCTAACCTCCCTACACTCAAGGTCCTGTACCCTAAAGCTACAGTCCTGGTTCCCATGCCCCCGCGGAGTTAGTTTAAACCCTCCCAAAGAGCACTAGCAAACCTCCCCCCAAGGATACTGGTGCCCCTCAGGTTCAAGTGTAGCCCATCCTTTTTATAGAGGTCCCACCTTCCCCAGAAAGGACCCCAGTTATCCAGAAACCGGAATCCCTCCCTCCTGCACCATCCCTGTAGCCACGCATTTAACTGCTCTCTCTCCCTGTTCCTCGACTCTCTATCACGTGGCACGGGTAACAAACCAGAGACTACAACTCTGTTTGTTCTAACTCTGAGCTTCCAACCTAGCTCCCTGAAAGCCTGCCTTACATCCTCACCCTTCTTCCTACCTATATCGTTGGTGCCAACGTGGACCACGATCTGGGGCTGCTCCCCCTCCCCCTTAAGGACCCGGAAAACACGATCAGCGACATCACGTACCCTTGCACCTGGGAGGCAACATACCAAACGTGAGTCCCTGTCGCCCCCACAAAACCGTCTGTCTGTACCCCTCACTATCGAGTCCCCAAGAACAATTGCTCTACCTTTCTCCACCCTACCCTTCTGAGCAACGGGGCCAGGCTCCGTGCCAGAGGCCTGAACCTCGTTGCTTGCCCCTGGTAAGTCATCCCCCCCACAAGTATCCAAAACGGTATACTTGTTCTTGAGGGGAATGTCGGCTTCCAAGAGATCAATTGTGTTAGGGGATTCTGTAGTCTGAGGTACAGGCAGACGTTTCTGTGGCCAGCAGAGAAAAAGCAGAATGATGTGTTGTTTCCCTGGTGCCAGGATCAAGGATGTCTCCGAGAGGGTGCAGAATGTTCTCACAGGGGAGAGGGACCAACAGGAGGTCATTGTCCAATTGGAACCAACGACATTGGAAGGGAAAAGGTTGTGATTCTGAAGGGAGATTACAGAGAGTTAGGCAGAAATTTAAAAAGGAGGTCCTCAAGGGTAGTAATATCTGGATTATTCCCAGTGCTATGAGCTAGTGAGGGCAGGAATAGGAGGATAGAGCAGATGAATGCATGGCTGAGGAGCTGGTGTATGGGAGAAGGATTCACATTTTTGGACCATCGGAATCTCTTTTTGGGGGAGAAGTGACCTGTACAAGAAGGACGGATTGCACCTAAATTGGAAGGGGACTAATATACTGGCAGGGAGATCTGCAAGAGCTGCTCGCGAGGATTTAAACTAGTAAGGTGGAGGGGTTGGACCCAGGGAGATAGTGAGGAAAAGAGATCAATCTGAGACTATAATAGTTGAGAACAAATGTGAGACGAACAGTCAGGACAGGCAGGGACAAGGTAGGACTAATAAATTAAACTGCATTTATTTCAATGCAAGGGGCCTAACAGGGAAGGCAGATGAACTCAGGGCATGGTTCGGAACATGGGACTGGGATATCATAGCAATTACAGAAACATGGCTCAGGGATGGGCAGGACTGGTAGCTTAATGTTCCAGGATACAAATGCTACAGGAAGGATAGAAAGGGAGGCAAGAGAGGAGGGGGTGGCATTTTTGATAAGGGATAGCATTACAGCTGTGCTGAGGGAGGATATTCCCAGAAATACATCCAGGGAAGTTATTTGGGTGGAACTGAGAAATAAGAAAGGGATTGTATTATAGACCCCCTAATAGACAGAGGGAAGTTAAGAAACAAACATATAAGGAGATCTCAGCTATCTGTAATAGATTAGTAATGGTAGGGGATTTTAACTTTCCAAACATTGACTGGGGCTGCCATAGTGTTAAGTGTTTAGATGGAGAGGAATTTCTTAAGTGCGTACAAGACAATTTTCTGATTCAGTATGTGGATGTACCTACGAGAGAAGGTGAAAAACTTGACCTACTTATGGGAAATAAGCAGGGCAGGTGACTTGAGGTGTCAGTGGGGGAGCACTTTGCGGCCAGCGACCATAATTCTATTCGTTTTAAAATAGTGAGGGAAAAGGATAGACCAGATCTAAAAGTTGAATTTCTAAATTGGGGAAAGGCCAATGTAGGCAAGGACTTTAGAAAGCTGATTGGAGGCAGATGTTCGCAGGTAAAGGGACGGCTGGAAAATGGGAAGCCTTCAGAAATGAGTTAACAAGAATCCAGAGAAAGTATATTCCTGTCAGGATGAAAGGGAAGGCTGGTAGGTATAGGGAATGCTGGATGACTAAAGAAATTGTGGGTTTGGTTAAGAAAAAGAAGGAAGCATATGTCAGGTATAGATTAGATTACCTACAGTACGAAAACAGGCCCTTCGGCCCAACAGTCTGCACCGACCCACCAAAGTGCAACGCACTCTAACCATTTTCCTACATTTACCCCTTCACCTAATGCTACAGGCAATTTAGCATGGCCAATTCACCTAACATGCACATTTTTGGACTGTGGGAGGAAACCCACGCAGACACGGGGAGGATGTACAAACTCCACACAGTCAGTCACCTGAAGAGGGAATTGAACCTGGGTCTTTGGCACTATGAGGCAGCAGTGCTAACCACTGTGCCACTCACTGTGCCGATAGATAGGATAAATCGAGTGAATCCTTAGAAGAGTACAAAGGAAGTAAGAGTATACTTAAGAGGGAAATCAGGAGTGCAAAAAGGGGACATGAGATAGCTTTAGCAGATAGAATTAAGGAAAATCCAAAAGGTTTTTACAAATATTGTAAGGACAAAAGGGCAACTAGGGAAAGAATAGGGCCCCTCAAAGATCAGCAAGGCAGCCTTTGTGTGGAGCCACAGAAAGTGGGGGAGATACTAAATGAAAATTTTGCATCAATATTTACTGTGGAAAAGGATATGGAAGATATAGACTGTAGGGAAACAGATGATGACATCTTGCAAAATGTCCAGATTACAGAGGAGGAAGTGCTGGATGTCTTGAAACGGGAAAAGGTGTATAAATCCCCAGGACCAATTCAGGCGTACCCGAGAACTCTGTGGGTAGCTAGAGAAGCGATTTCTGGGCCTCTTGCTGAGATGTTTGTATCATCAATAGTCACAGGTGAGGTGCCGGAAGCCTGGAGATTGGCAAACGTGGTGCCACTGTTTAAGAAGGGTGGTAAGGACAAGCCAGGGAACTATTGACCAGTGAGTCTGACCTCGATGGTGGGCAAGTTGTTGGAGGGAATCCTGAAGGACAGGATGTACATGTATTTGGAAAGGCGAGGACTGATTAGAGATAGTCAACATGGCTTTGTGAGTGGGAAATCATGTCTCACAAATTTGATTGAGTTTTTTGAAGAAGTAACGAAAAGGATTGATGAGGGCAGAGCAGTAGATGTGACCTATATGGACTTCAGTAAGGCGTACGACAAGGTTCCCCATGGGGGACTGATTAGCAAGGCTAGATCTCATGGAATACAGGGAGAATAGTCATTTGGATACAGAACTGGCTCAAAGGTAGAAGACAGAGGGTGGTGGTGGAGAGTTGTTTTCAGACTGGAGGCCTGTGACCAGTGGAGTGCCACATGGATCAGTGCTGGGTCCTCTACTTTTTGTCATTTACATAAATGATTTGGATGTGAGCATATGAGGTACAGTTAGTAAGTTTGCAGATGACACAAAAATTGGAGGTGTAGTGGGCAGTGAAAAGGGTTACCTCGGATTACAACAGGATCTGGACCAGATGGGCCAATGGGCTGAGAAGTGGCAGATGGAGTTTAATTCAGATAAATGTGAGGTGCTGCATTTTGGGAAAGCAAATCTTAGCAGGACTTATACACTTAATGGTAAGGTCCTAGGGAGTGTTGCTGAACAAAGAGACCTTGGAGTGCAGGTTCATAGCTCCTTGAAAGTGGAGTCGCAGGTAGAAAGGATAGTGAAGAAAGCGTTTGGTATGCTTTCCTTTATTGATCAGAGTATTAAGTACAGGAGTTGGGAGGTCATGTTGCAGTTGTACAGGACATTGGTTAGGCCACTGTTGGAATATTGTGTGCAATTCTGGTCTCCTTCCTATCGGAAAGATGTTGTGAAACTTGAAAGGGTTCAGCAGAGATTTACAAGGATGTTGCCAGGGTTGGATGATCTGAGCCACAGGGAGAGGCTGAATAGGCTGTTTTTCCTGGAGCTTCGGAGACTGAGGGGTGACCTTATAGAGGTTTACAAAATTATGAGGGGCATGGATAAGGTAGATAGGCAAAGTCTTTTCCCTGGGGTTGGGGAGTCCCGCACTAGAGGGCGTAGGTTTAGGGTGAGAAGGGAAAGATATAAAAGAGACCTAAGGGGCAATGTTTTCACGCAGAAGGTGGTACGTGTATGGAATGAGCTGCCAGAGGATGTGGTGGAGACTGATACAATTGCAAGATTTAAGAGGCATTTGGATGGGTATATGAATAGGAAGGGTTTGGAGGGATGTGGGCCGGGTGCTGGCAGGTGGGACTAGATTGGATTGGGATATCTGGTCAGCATGGACGGGTTGGACCGAAGGGTCTGTTTCCATGCTGTACATCTCTATGACTCTATGACCAGATTATAGTCCAACAGGTGTATTTGGAATCACTGGATTTCCTAGCGCTGCTTCAAAAGCTACTGATTCCAAACAAACCTGTTGGACTATAACCTGGCGTTGTGCGATTGTAACTCTGAGCAAGGAAGGTTACCTCAGAGTACACCGGGATCTAGATCAGATGGGCCAATGGACCGAGGGGTGGCTGATGGAGTTTAATTTAGATAAATGTCAGTTGCTGCGTTTTGGAAAAAGCAAATCAGGGCAGGCCTTACACATTTAATGGTAGGGTCCTGGGGAGTGTTGCTGAACAAAAAAGCCTTGGAGTGCAAGTTCATAATTCCTTGAAAGTGGAATCGCCAGTTGACAGGATAGGGAAGAAGGCATTTGGTATGCTTTCCTTTATTGGCCAGAGCGTGAGTGTCAGAGCTGGGAGGTCATGTTACGGCTGTACAGGACATTGGTTAGGCTACTTTTGGAATATTGTCTCCAATTCTGGTCTCCCTCTGCTCCTTCATCAGGTGGTTGTGGAGAACACAATTGAAAGACAGAATTTATAGCAAAAGTTTACAGTGTGATGTAACTGAAAAATATCTTGATTGTTTGTTAAGTCTCTCATCTGTCAGAATGACTGCGTTAGTAACACTTCTTTCACATGTAAATCGCTCCGAAAGCTAGTGCTTCCAATTAAACCTGTTGGACTATAACCTGGTGTTGTGTGATTTTTAACTTTGTACAAAGAAATGAAACTTGTTGGACCACAGCTGTGGTTCAAGAATGCAGCTGACCACCACCTTCTCAAGGGTAACTGGAGACAGCAGTGTGGCTCTTTGGTTAGCACTGCTGCCTCACAGTGCCAGGGACCCAGGGCCAATTCCACCAGTGGGTAATTGTCTGTGTGGGATTGTCCACATGGGATTCCTCTGGGTGGTCTGGATACTTTCCACATTCCAAAGTCGTGCAGATTAGGTGGATTGGCCTTGCTAAATTGCCCATTGTATCCAGGGATGTGCTGGCAATGTGGATTACCTATGGGAAATGCAGGGATAGGGTTGGGTCTGGGTGAGATGCTCTTGTGAGGGTCAATGTGGACTTGATGGGCTGAATGAACTGTTGCCACACTGTAGGGAATCTATGAACTAGGGAACAGCAATAAATGCTGGCCCAGCCAGCGATGCACAAATTACTGAATAAGAAAATGTTGAAATTCCATCAAATTAAATCTGTTTCTCTCACATCTTTCTATGATTTGCCTACATTACTCTTGCTATATATCCCTGGTCTCTTGAAGAGCATTAAGGTGGATAAGTCCCCAGGGCCCAATGGTATATACCTCAGATTATTGAGAGGCGAGAGAGAAGACTGCTGGAGCCTTGACCAAGACCTTTGTGTCCTCATTAGCCACAGGAGGGCTCCTGAAGGACCGGGGAGTAGCCGATGTTATTCCTTTGTTCAGGAAGGGATAATCCAAGAAACAATAGACTGGTGAGTCTCACATCAGTGCTTGGGAAATTATTGGACAGAATTCTTCAGGATAAGGCTTACACACATGGCCTCACTCTGGACAGTCAGCCTGACTTGGTGCAGGACAGGTCAGGTCTAACAAACTTTGTTGAAGTTTTCGAGGAGGTGACAATGGCAGTCAATGATGGTAGTACAGTAGATGGTATCTAGATGGATTTTACTAAGACTTTCGACAAGGTCCCTCATGGTAGACTCATCCAGAAGATTAAGATACATGAGATACCTGGCCTCATGGATTCAGAATTGCCTCGCCCATACAAAGTGGTGGAAGGGTGTTTTACTGGCCAGAGGTCAATGACTAGTGATGTTCCACAGGGATCTGTAAAGGGACCTCTGTTTGCGACATATATACATGATATGGATGAAAATGGAGATGGGTTGGTCAGTGAGTTTGCAGGTGACACTACGATCGGTGGAGTTGTGGATACTGTAGAAGGCTGTCAAAGGATACTGGGCAAGAGTGAGATTTTGGGAGATCAAATGTTAAAGAAAAGTATACAGTTCATGGCAGGACCTTGAACAGCATTGGCATGCAGAGAAGTGTTGGGGTTCAAGTCCATAGCTCCCTGAAAGTTGCCATGCAAGTAGATAAGATGTTGAAGAAGGTGTATGGCATGCTTGCCCTTATTGGTTGGAGATGTGTTGCTGAAAAAACGCAGCAGGCACTTTCTCCTTATTGGTTGGAGAAATGATTACAAGATTCAGAATGTCATGTTGCAGATTTATAAGGCTTTGGTTAGGCCATACTTACAGTATTGCATTCAATTCTGGTTGTCACATTACAGGAAGGTTGTGGAGGCTTTGGAGAGGATACAGGAGAGATTTACCAGGATGCTGCCTGGATGAGCTATAAGGAGAAACTGGACAAACCAGGGTTGTTTTCTCTGGAGTGACAGAGGCTCGGGGAGACCTTTTTTTTACAGACAGTGGTAGGAGTCAGGAACAGGCTGCCAGGGATGGTGTTGGAGGCAGATACAATAGGGGCATTTAAGGGACTTTTAGATTGGCACATGAATATGCAAAGAATGGAGGGATATAGACCAGGGGCAGGCAGATGGGTTTAATTTAATTTGGTGTCATGTTTGGCACATCATGGGCCGAAGTGCCCGTTCCTGTGCTATGTTCCTTCTTTGGGTTATTTAATTGCTCACCATTTTTCATGACTGGATGTGACAGGACCACACACACTGAGCTTAATTCTGATCCGTTAGTTGTGAGCTCACTTAGCTCCGACTATCCCATGTTGCTTATCCTGTTTAGCAAGCAAGTAATCCTGTTTGGTAGCTTCACCAGGGTGAAGTCTCATTGATTTCGGTATGCCTAGTGCTGCTGTAGTATGATCTCCTGCACTCTACATTGAACCAGGGTTGGTCTCCTGGCTTGTTGATAATGTTGTGTGGGGGATATGCTGGGCCATGATGTTGCAGATTGTGCTGGTGTATGACTCTGCTGCTGTTGTAGGTGCCCCACCCATGCCTCATGGATGCCCAGTTATAAGTTTTCAGTTTATTCACAATCTGTTCCATTCAGCATGGTGGTCAGGCTACACTACATGATACACTTATCTTAATGAGTACACATCCTTGACATTACCACAATGAGGGATACTGGGCAGGGAGTGGGATCTGACATGAACGCAAATGATCGTCCAAGATTGATTTGAATAATCGGGCAGGGTTTGGGCTGATGTTGTTGCACTTTACTTCTTATATTCTCTCTCTCTGAATTTCTGATTTGACATTTTCTGTGAGGTCACTGAGGAATTGGTGAGTTCAAAACTGTTTGAATCTCTTACCTGTTTCCAACGCCTATTAATGACAACAAGGTTGGCGTCCAGTGATGCACAGGCTCTCTGGGCCTCTGTCCAATTCTTGCTTTCTAATGAAAAGTAATAACAGTTTCGTTGAAATCGCCTCCAGTCTTCAGGACACTCCCTTGGTAGTTCTGTGAGGACATGGAAATAAATGTTTTGAGCCAATACGGACACAGCAGTTCCTCATCAATCTCTTCGCTCACTGAGCTTTTACCCAGTATTGTAACATTACGGGTGACACACCATACAGTGCCTTGCCCAAAGATATGTTCAACACTGAGACTCACTACCCAAGGTTATGATGTTTGAATCTCAGCTCAACTAGACCCAGTCGCCTTGCAGCACACACTGAGGCTGGAAAATCAGTTCACCCAACACAATGGTTTGTAACTGAAGACCTGTAGACCCCAATCTCAGAAGCAACTCGCCAGTCCCAGGAATCACCACGATCAGTTGATCTTGCAGCAGTTAATTAGAGAGAGCCAGAGGGGGAAGCAGGCAGAGAAGGATCTACAGCGGAGAAGATTTGGTAAGCAGGATAGAAAATGAGTGGGAAATATAGGGGCCTTGGGTAAGGGTGGTGTAGTGAAGCATGGCGAGGAGAGGCTGCAGGGGAAAGGGACATTTGAGAGCCTAGGGCATCACCTGAACAACAAGCTCAGTGTCATTCACTGACTCAGCTAAAAATCACTTGAGCCACCCCCTTTAGGAATAAGCTGTTGAGAAGTTTCTAGGTTTAGTTTCATGAAGTATACATGGGATGTTAGACTTCACCTGACAAAGGGGCAATGCTCCATAGCCTTGTGATTTCAAATACACCTTGTGGAAGATAGCCCAGTGTAGTGTGATACCTAAGCTTTTCATGAAGATGGATGAGAAGGGCTGCTTGTGGGCCATGCTGTGGAAGTCTATAATTCTGCTTCTGCTGGTGGCCCATAGCATTTTGTGGATGCCCGGTTTTTGCCAACCAGGTTGCACATGGACTATCCCGTTCTGTGCGTTGACAGTGCCAGACTCCACAATGGAGGATGTTCTCAATGTGTTAATAGGAGTTTGATTTCTTCAGGACTGTTCCAGTGTTTATTCCTACATGTGTCACAGTGAAGAGACAAAGTCTGTAATGCGTGGGCTGGGTGAGGAAGAGAAGTATCTGTCATCACAATGATTTCCTCACTGTTACAGGGCAATTCTGGAAGTTTTCACACTCATCCACTGACTGTACCGCTGAGTAACAATAGATAGTGGGCTCTGAAACCACAGCAGGTCACACTTTGTGCACTAGTACCTTCAGCCCATCCTCCCAGTACTATACAATGCTGAGGGAAATTGCTTCATTGAAGGTTGAGTGGTGTGTGTGACACTGGGAGACACTCTTGCCCACTTGACCAAAAGCCATAATCTTTTGTGAAGACAGAGGTTAATGTTGAGAACTTGGAGAAATTCTCACATGAGTAATTACCCCAAATTGTTAATCTGATTGGTAAGTTCCTGCTGCCTTAAGCACACTGGAGAACCAAGGTTACTTTCCTTTGGTAACAGCTTGTCCTCATCATGTAACCCTTCAAACATAGATAACCCTCTAATCAGTCAGACCTGACCTTACATTAATAACTGAAGCTGTGTTTGGGTCTGTCAGGGCACACGTTCTGAGAAAATCTCCCAATGGAAGCTCAGAATGAGACCAGGGCACCTCATTTAAATTCTCCATGGCAGTTTCCCGTCCAAAATCGATGAACAACTCCGACCCCATTTTATATAAACGATGCAGAGGCACTGGAGAATATGTGTGAAAGATTCATCGGGACAATACAGAAGGTGAGAGGGTCTTTCTATCGGGGTTCAGTCTTTTAGAAAACAGAAATCTGAGCAGGGATCCTGCAGAGACACTGAAAATTATATACAGGTTTGACAGCATAGACTTCAAGAAGATGTTTCCCTTTGTTCAGGATCAAAGATTAAAGGAGCTACAATACAGATCTTACCATCACAATGAAATGGTTTCAACAAATGCCATAAATACATTATAGATGAAAATAGATGAGCACATCAGGGGGAGTGGAATAGAGGGTACAATGAAACAGGGAGGTGATGTCAGGCTGGGAGATGTCTAAAACGAAGCATAAACATCAATGTAGATCAGTCAATCCAAAGAAAGTTCAAAAGGCATAATTTTATTGATATCACAACTGAAATGTCTTCAATATTATTCATAATGATGTCCTGGTGATTCAGCTTCAATTCCTGAAGAGACTGATGAAAGCAGGGTGTGCTGACAAGGCAATGTGACACAGTGGGGCAAATGGAGGGACACTTTGATGTGCCATTCAGACAAACTCAAACTAAAGTGTGCACTAATTGACCTGATCCTCTCTGGATTCCTGGCTTCTGGTCATGAGCAAAGCCCTGGTCTTAGGCAATCATGGTCACCCAGCAGTAGGGCCATGGACTGTGTGGGTCAGTTTTTCTAAGTGGGCCAATGAGAAGACACTTCTGGACACCAGCATTTGTTAATAAGACTGTTTGGCTGTTGAAAATTTCCGAGCAGTGTCACCAACGTAAGTAGTGAGCAGCAGCTCAGGAAGCACATGGTTGAATCTGATTAGCTACCCTCTGCATTGTCAGTTAGAGATGGGATCATGACAGAATTTCCTCAATGCAGTTAGATCAAACGTTGCTTCTGGTCTTCTCTCCAAGCCTATTTGCTCATTGTGGGATTAATCAGCCACTTGCCTCTGCTGTTGGAAAAATGTCAAAGAATCTGATAGGTTGCTGTGGGGGAAGAAAGTGATTGAACAGCTGACCCAAACTCCTACATGCGGAGGGATCCAAATAATCCCGAAAATGGGGATCTGATGGGGACTTACAGGCTTGATGTGCTCCCTCGCCCCACCGCACTGCAAACACTTCCTCTCCATGTACTCCCCCTCTACACACATCCCATCCTCCACACACACTTTTACCCCTTTCACACACACTCACCCCCCCACACACTCTCACCCCTTTCAGACACACTCACCCCCCCACACACACACTCACCCCCCCCACACACACTCACCTCCCCAACACACACTCACCCCCCCACACACACACTCATCCCTTTCACACACACTCACCTCCCCACACACACACACTCACCCCCCCACACACACACTCACCCCTTTCACACACACTCACCTCCCCACACACACACTCACCCCCCCTTTCACACACACACCCCCCTTTCACACACTCTCACCCCTTTCACACACTCTCACCCCTTTCACACACACTCACCTCCCCACACACACACTCATCCCCCCTTTCACACACACACCCCCCTTTCACACACTCTCACCCCTTTCACACACTCTCACCCCTTTCACACACATCTTCCTCCACATCCAGCCACCACTCCCCATCCCGTTACATCTGGTTCCAATTTGCTTGTTTTCATAAAACAGCCTGAAGAAGCCAGAAACAATAATTTTTAGAGCATTATTCCACATCAAGCATCTCTTGTGCTCTCACTTCCTGGCATAGGTACCTTTTGATGTATTTGAGAGTTGTTGACTTTGCCAAATGATTTGCCAGGCTAGGTCTAGAAGGTGATTACCTCCATTCACAACCTATCACAGTCTGTACCTTCCAAGGCCACAAAATCCTGGATTCAAACTCAAACCCAGACAATGTGGCTTGAGGTGAGGAATGTTAAAAATTAAACCCTCCTCACTGAGGAGGGTTTGTCTACTGAGGTAGTATGGGTAAAAGTCATAAACAGGAAAGGAGCAGTCACTTTACTGGGAGTTTTCTATAAACCCCTAATAGCAACAGAGACAAGGAGGAGATTGGGAGGCAGGGTTGTTGTCATGGTGACTTCAATTTCCCTACTATTGATCAGAAACTCCTTAGTTCAAATAATTTGGATGGAGCAGTTTTTGTCAGGCATGTCCAGGAAGGGCTTCTGACTCAATATGTGTATAGACTGACTAAAGGAGATGCCATATAGGATTTGGTGCATGGCGACGAACCAGGTCAGATGTCAGACCTCTCAGTGGGAGAGCATTTCGGTGAGAGCAATCACAACTCCCTAATCTTTACTATATTCATGGAGAGGGATAGGAGCAGACATTATGGGGAAGTATTTAATTGGGGGAGGAGGAATTACAATGGTATTAAGCAGGAACTGGGTTGCCTAAATTGGGAACAGGTGTTCTCAGGGAAATGCATGACTGAAATGTGGAGATTGTTTAGGAAGCACTTGCTGATAGTGCTGGATAGGTTTGTCCCACTGAGGCAAGGAAGGGACAGTAGGGTGAAGGAACCTTGGGTGGCAAGGAATTTGGAACTTCCAGTCAAGAGGAAGAAGGAAGCTTACTGAAGGTTGAGGAGAAAAAGATCAGACAGGGCTCTGGAAGGTTATAGGGCAGCCAGGAAGGAAGTGATGAATGGTCTGAGGAGAGCTAGAAGGGGGCATGACAAAACTTCAACAGGTAGGATTAAGGAAAGCTCTAAGGCATTCTACACTTACGTGAGTGACAACAGGATGGCCAGAGTGAGAGTAGGGCTGATCAGGGAGGGTGGAAGCAACTTGCGCCTGGAGTTGGAGGAGGTAGGGGAGGTTCTTAATGCATATTTTGCTTCAGTATTCACTGCTGAGAGGAACTTTGGCATTTGTGAAGACAGCGTGAAACAGGCTGATATGCTCAAACAGATTAATGTTAAGAAGGAGGATGTGCTGAACATTTTGAAAAACATAAGGACAGATAAGTCCCCTGGGCCAGATGGGATATACCCGAGGTTACCAGAAGAAGTGAGGGAAGAAATTGCTGCGCCTTTTGGCGATGATCTTTGCCTCTACATTGTCCATTGGAGTGGTGCCAGATGAGAGGGATACAAATCAAGAAAAGGAACAGGGATAATCCTGGGAATTACAGACCAGTCAATCTTATGTCTGCGGTGGAAAAATTATTGGAGAGGATTCTGAGAGACAGGATTTATGATTCAGGCAGCACGTTGGTCAGTGGTCAGCACTGCTGCCTCACAGCACCTGGGACCCAGGTTCAACTTTAGCCTCAGGCAGTCTGTGTGGAGTTAACACATTCTCCCTGTGTGTGTGTGTGGGTTTCTTCCCACAATCCAAAGATGTGCACATTAGGTCAAATGGCCATGCTAAATTACCCACAATGTTAGGGGATGCATAAGATTAGGTGCATTTGTCAGGAGTAAATGTAGAGTAATAGGGTAAGGGAATGGGTCTGGGTGGGTTACTCTTTGGAGTGTCAGTGTACACTGTTGAGCCAAATAGCCTGTTTCCACACTGTAGGGATTCTATGATTACTTGGAAAACCATAGTTTGATGAGAGATAGTCAACATGGCTTCATGCCTCATAAGCATTATTTAATTCTTTAAGGATGTGATAAACACATTGACGAAGGTAGAACAGTGGTTATGGTGTACATGGATCTTAGCAAGGTGTTTGATAAGGTTCCCCATGGTAGGTTTATTCAGAAATGAGGAGGCATGGGATATGGGGAAATTTAGCTAACTGGATAAAGAATTGGCAAGCCCATAGAAGACAGAGGGTGCCAGTAAAGGGATAGTATTCAGCCTGGAGCTCGGTGACCAGGAGTGTGTCACAGGGACTTGTTCCAGGACCTCTGCGCCTTGTGATTTTTATAAATGAATTGGATGAAAGTAGAATGGTGGGTAAGTTTGCCAATGACAAGAAGGTTGGTGGAGTGGCAGATAGTGTGGAGGGCTGATTTAGGTTGGAATGGGACATTGACAGGATGCAGAATGGGCTAGCATGTGGTGGATGGAGTTCAACCTGGAAAAGTGTGAAATGATTCATTTTGGAAGGTCAAATTTTAATACAGAGTTAAAGGCAGGATTCTGGGCAGTACAGAATTCTTGGTACAGACAAATCTTGGGGTCCAAATCTGTAGATCCCCCAAAGTTGCCAACCAACTTGATAGGGTTATTAAGAAGGCTTGTGGTGTGTTGGCTTTCATTAGCATGGGAATTGGGTTTAAGAGCCGCGAGGTCATTGAATCCTATTGATTGGAATTCACTTAGTGTTCTTCTCTAGAGGGAGAAGAATTTGTATGGAGCACCCAGGAGGGTTTTACAGAGCAGTATGTAAATAGTCCAACTCAGGGTAGAGCCACACTGGAACTGGTGTTGGGGAATGAGCCCAGCAAGGTGGCTTGAAGTTTCACTAGGGGATTACTCTGGGGATTGTTATGAAGAAGAGGGTATACTTTACCTTTAAAAGAGTTAAGAGCTAGCAGAACTACCTGACAGCACCAAGTGTTCAGAATAAGGTAACAATGTAACACTTGGTCGAAAGCTAGATTATCTGGGTTGCCTGGAAACGACAAAACAGATTCAAATTAGGCTAATCAATTTAAATTATGCCCCAAAAAATACCAAACACCAATCAAGTTTGAATTCATCATATCGACAACCTGATGCTTTGGGGATATAAAGACCAGGGAAAACTGAAAAGGTGGGAGGAGAGCTACCAAGCCACCAGTGTCTGCAGACTGCCCGAAGCCGAGCTCTCTTAAAGGTACCTTTATCGATCAGTAACCGGTGAAACAGAAATTCCCAAGAAGAAGAAGAAAAGAAGACCAAGGGAGAGGAGGTCCGACATCTGGCTGGTTTTGAAAACTTGTATTTTTGATAAATCTTAATCGGGTGGTTTTATCGGACTAGTATTGTAGAAGGGGGAGGTAAAAGATAGGTTAGAGGAAGGAGTTGTAAATAGTTGTTAGTTAATAATTCTCTGTTATACCTTAAGAAATAAAGTTGTTAATTTTTACTTTAAATAATTCTTGGCCTCTCAAATTTTCACACATTATTGCACGGGATAAAAAAGTTTTTGTATTGCTGGTTTAAATTAAGCAAGAAGGGTTTACCGCACGTCACAACAGTTTGGGGGCTCGTTGCCGGGATTTTAACTTGTTCAGCCAGAATTTAATAAATCTGAGTATACAAAAAATCCCAGCAGATTTAAACACTTGCAGGTTACTGTCCTTTAACACAGGTGAAGTCCTGGAGGACTGGAGAATTACTAATTTTGTGACCTTGTTTAAGAAGGATAGCAGGGATAATCCAGGTAATTATATACCAGTGAGCCTGATGTCCGTGGTAGGGAAACTGCTGGAGCAGATACTGAGGGAAAGGATCTATTTATATTTGGAAGAAAATGGGCTTATCATTGACAGGCAACATGGTTTTGTGCAGGGAAGGTCATAGCTTACCAACTTAATAGAATTTTTTGAGGAAGTGACAAAGTTAATTGATGAGGGAAGGGATGTAGGTGTCCATAAGACCATAAGACATTGGAGTGGAAGTAAGGCCATTCGGCCCATCGAGTCCACTCCACCATTCAATCATGGCTGATGGGCATTTCAACTCCACTTACCCGCATTCTCCCCGTAACCCTTAATTCCTCGAGACATCAAGAATCTATCAATCTCTGCCTTGAAGACATTTAGCGTCCCGGCCTCCACTGCACTCTGCGGCAATGAATTCCACAGGCCCACCACTCTCTGGCTGAAGAAATGTCTCCGCATTTCTGTTCTGAATTGACCCCCTCTAAGGCTGTGTCCACGGGTCCTAGTCTCCTCGCCTAACGGAAACAATTTCCTAGCGTCCACCCTTTTCAAGCCATGTATTATCTTGTAAGTTTCTATTAAATCTCCCCTTAATCTTCTAAACTCCAATGAATACAATCCCAGGATCCTCAGCCATTCCTCGTACGTTAGACCTACCATTCCAGGGATCATCTGTGTGAATCTCCACTGGACACGTTCCAGTGCCAGTATGTCCTTCCTGAGGTGTGGGGACCAAAACTGGACACAGTACTCCAAATGGGGCCTAACCAGAGCTTTATACAGTCTCAGTAGCACAACGGTGCTTTTATATTCCAACCCTCTTGAGATAAATGACAACATTGCATTCGTTTTCTTAATCACGGACTCAACCTGCATGTTTACCTTTCGAGAATCCTCGACTAGCACTCCCAGATCCCTTTGTACTTTGGCTTTACGAATTTTCTCACCGTTTAGAAAGTAGTCTATGCTTTTATTCCTTTTTCCAAAGTGCAAGACCTCGTACTTGCTCACGTTGAATTCCATCAGCCATTTCCTGGACCACTCTCCCAAACTGTCTAGCTCCTTCTGTAGCCTCCCCACTTCCTCAGTACTACCTGCCTGTCCACCTAACTTCGTATCATCGGCAAACTTCGCTAGAATGCCCCCAGTCCCTTCATCCAAATCATTAATATATAACGTGAACAGCTGCGGCCCCAACACTGAACCCTGCGGGACACCGCTCGTCACCGGCTGCCATTCCAAAAAAGAACCTTTTATCCCAACTCTCTGCCTCCTGTCAGACAGCCAATCCTCAATCCATCCCAGTAGCTCACCTCGAACACCATGGGCCTTCACCTTGCTCAGCAGCCTCCCGTATGGCACTTCAGTAAAGCTTTTGATAAGGTTCCCCATAGTAGGCTGATAGAGAAAGTGAAGTCGCAAGGGTCCAGGGTGTACAGCTAGGTAGATAGAAAGCTGACTGGGCAGTAGGAGACAGAGAGTAGTAGTGGAAGGGAATTTCTCAAAATAGCTGTTTCCGGTGGTGTTCCACAGGGATCCATGTTGGGACCACTGTGGTTTGTGATTTACATAAATGATCTGGAGGAAGGTATAAGTAGTCTGATAAGCAAGTTTGCAGATGACAGTAAGATTGGCAGAGCATGAAGGGGACTGCCCGAGAATGCAGCAGAATAGAGAGAGATTGGAGAGTTGGGCAGTTGGAGTTCAATAGGGCAAATGCAAGATGATGCATTTTGGAAGATCCAATTTAAGAGCTAACTATAGGGTAAATGGAAACACCCTGGGGAAAATTGATATACAGAGAGATTTGTGTTTGCAGGTCCGTTGTACCCTGAAGGTGGCAACGCAGGTCGATAGAGTGGTCAAGAAGGCAAATGACATGCTTTCCTTCATCTGTCAGAGTATTGAGTACAAGAGTTGGCAGGTCATGTTACGGTTGTATAGGACTTTGGTTCAGTCACATTTGGAATACTGCGTACAGTTCTGGTTGCCACATTACTAGCAGGATGTGGATGCTTTGGAGAGGGTGCAGAGGAGGTTCACCAGGAATGGAGGGCGCTAGATATGAAGAGAGGTTGAGTAGATCAGGATTATTTTCATTAGAAAGATGGAGGTTGGGGGGGTTAGGGGGGTGGGGTACCGCATCAAGGTCTACAAGATCATCAGAGGTATAGACAGGGTGGATAGCAAAAAGCTTGTTCCCTAGAGTGGGGGACTAAATTATTGGTTCATGGTGAGAGGCCAAAATTTTTTTGAAGATATGCGCGAAACGCTTTTTATGCAGAGGATGCTGGGTGACTGGAACATACTGCCAGCAGAGGTGGTAGAGGTGAGCATGATAGTGTCAGTCCAGATGTATCTGGATGGATACATGATATAAATCCTGAGCAAATAGACGTGGGTTGTCACAGTGGCACGGTGGCCCAGTGGATAGCACTGCTACCTCACAGCACCATGGACCCAGGTTCAATTCCAGCCTCTGGTGACTGTCCATGTGGAGGGGCGGGGCTCAAGGGCAGAGGAGCGGGAAGTGGAGGAGATGCGGTGGAGGGCATCGTCGATCACGTCTGGGGGGAATCTGCGGTCCTTGAAGAAGGAGGCCATCTGGGCTGTGCGGTGTTGGAACTGGTTCTTCTGGGCTACCTGGACTACACCTCCTCCCACCCTGCCCCCTGTAAAAACTCCATCCCATATTCCCAATTCCTTCATCTCCGCCGCATCTGGTCCCAGGAGGACCAGTTTCAATACCATACAGCCCAGATGGCCTCCTTCTTCAAGGACCGCAGACTCCCCCCAGACGTGATCGACGATGCCCTCCACCGCATCTCCTACACTTCCCACTTCTCCGCCCTTGAGCCCCGCCCCTCCAATCGCCACCAAGACAGAACCCCACTGGTTCTCACCAACCACCCCACCAACCTCCAGATACAGCGTATCATCCGCCGTCATTTCCGCCAACTCCAAACGGACCCCACCACCAGGGATATATTTCCCTCCCCTATCATCATTCCGCAAAGACCACTCCCTTCGTGACTCCCTCGTCAGGTCCACACCCCCCACCAACCCCACCTCCACTCCCGGCACCTTTCCCTGCAACCGCAGGAAATGCAAAACTTGAGCCCACACTTCCTCCCTTACTTCTCTACAAGGCCCCAAGGGATCCTTCCATATCCACCACAAATTCACCTGCACCTCCACACACATCATCTATTGCATCCGCTGCACCTGATGTGGCCTCCTCTATATTGGGGAGACGGGCCGCCACTGCAGAACGCTTCAGGGAACACCTCTGGGACGCCCGGACCAACCAACCCAACCACCCCGTGGCTCAACACTTTAACTCTCCCTCCCACTCCACCGAAGACATGCAGGTCCTTGGACTCCTCCATCGCCAGAACATAACAACACGACGGTTGGAGGAAGAGCGCCTCATCTTCCGCTTGGGAACCCTCCAACCACAAGGGATGAACTCAGATTTCTCCAGTTTCCTCATTTCCCCTCCCCCCACCTTGTCTCAGTCGATTCCCTTGAACTCAGCACTGCCCTCCTAACCTGCAATCCTCTTCCTGACCTCTCCGCCCCCACCCCACTCTGGCTTATCACCCTCACCTTGACCTCCTTCCACCTATCACATCTCCATCGCCCCTCCCCCAAGTCCCTCCTCCCTACCTTTTATCTTAGCCTGCCTGCACCCTCTCCTCATTCCTGATGAAGGGCTCTGGCCCGAAACGTCGAATTTCCTGTTCCTTGGATGGTGCCTGACTTGCTGTGCTTTAACCAGCAACACATTTTCAGCAGAAATGGCAATCACAAAGGGGCATAATTTTAATGTGTTTGGAGGAAGGTTTAGAGGAGAGGTCAGAAGTCAGTTCTTTACAGAGGGCGGTGGGTGCATGGAATGCACTGCCAGCAGTGGTAGTAGTTGAGTCAGATACATTAAGCGACTTTTGATTAGGCAAATGGGTGATAGCAAAATGAAGTTATGAAAGTGAATTTGATTTTAAGAGTAGGATAAAAGGTCAGCACAACATCGACGGCTGAAGTACAGCACAGCACAGGCTCTATGTTCTAAAAACTGAACAAGAGCTTCCAACCCAGGAATACAGAAAGGAGGAAATCATTTACTGATATTAATCTCAGATCTTAGAAGTACATTTTGCATGAAAACCTGGCAATAACTATCTGTGCTGTATTATCAATTCACTTGATGCTCTGGAAAATAAAGAGCATGAAACCAAGGGAAGGGTTAAAGCATGGACATCACTGCTGATCTGCTGCAAGGGACCTGTGGAATGCAAGATGGGATAAGAACGGTGGAATGTTCTTACACCAATTAGCAGAGAAAGGTTGAGACTGAAAGGTCGCTTTGGCAGGATGAGATAACACAGTTAGTAAAGTTAATCTCACTTGCTAAGTATCATAACAGCAGAATTGGGACCATAAATATCTGGGACATAACATTAAGTATCAAATTAATAGTTAGTCGAGTCAGCCTGCTTGAGACTATTGACAATAAATCTCTAATCATGACATTAGGAAAATATTAAGTAGGGTCTGGAATGAAAGACCATTGTTGCAAAAGCTGAAACTAAATATCTAATCGTGACATTAGAATAACACTAAGTAGAATGTAGGAAAAACTGTAGGGGTACAACTAAAGAGATAATGGGAACTAACATCACTGGTTTATTGTGTAGCTAGAGAGACTTTAATTACTTTAGTTGGACATGCTGATAATCTAACAGAAACATGATAAAAAAGATATAAAGAAACCACAGACCCTGAGGTTCATGGGCATTCAAGTATCTGCTTTCTGTGTGTCACGGTTTTTTGTTTGTAAATAGAAAGACCTACTTCTTGAAGAACTCGCAGCGTTTCCTGGTGATTCCCTACATTTTCTCCACGACAATCTCAGTGCTTACCAATTTGATAGATGCTTTACTCTGTAACAGGAAGAGTGACTTACTCATCTTCAGCTGTGAAATATCATTTCTAAGTTCATCAAGTGATCTGTTTGTCTTCTCAGTTAATCCTGTAACTGAAAGAGGAACAACAATTTAGACGACATGATGGTCTAACTCCAAGAGATCATCATCACCATCCTGTGGCAGATGTTTATGGTCTAAGTCAGAAATGAAAAATCAGCATAAAGTGACTGTCCTACCCCCTATTCCTATTCTGATTCTTTGAGGTGTGATGTACGTGATCAGAACACAGGGTTTTTATGTTTTCACAAAAATATTGGTGAATGTTTCCCAAAGTAGTGAGGATGGCAGGACTATCCTATAAGGAGAGTTTGATTCAACAGGGCCTGTATTCACTTGAGCTTAGAAGGCTGAGAGGGGATCTGATTGAAATGTACATAATTCCAACAGGGATGGATAGACGAGATGTAGAAAGGATATTTTCCTCATTGTGAAGGGGGGCACAGTCTCAGATACAGGGTGGACCATTTAGGATTGAGATCAGGAAACATTTCTTCACTTAGTGGCTGGCCAATCTGTGGTATATGTTGGCACAGACGGCTGGGGCAATTGGTCACTGAATATATTCAAAAAAGAGATTTTAAACACCTCCACAGATCTCGATAACTCATCATCAAGTCACTATTGCCTTACACATGGTTAGTACTTGACTAGTCCAGCTTCCTCACAGCCAGCTCTCAGAGTGAACAGCATGATATTTCTGACACTTCTGTTTATATCTGTCAGCCAGGGCTCCCTGATTGTACCAGGTTAACAGCCCCAAACAGGGAACTCATATCCTATGAGTCCTACTGGCTGACCTCATTCCAATCACTATCCCCTTCCCCCTCTAAGTCCAGGAATGTCGGCATGTTCTTTTTCTCATAGCCTCTCCTGGGAATGTTTTACACTGGATACAGTTCCTCCAACTCAGCATCGGACATGGGCAGGACTTACTGGACTGTAGTCTGCCTCTTGGACTTGGGAGTGTCTCAGAAGATCAAAGCTTCCATGATGTGACATCTACTGTGTCTGACTCAGAGTCCAAGGTTTCTTCAATGTGAGGCAGTGGGACTGATCCCGGGGTTCTGACAACCTTCCTGGCTGTTTTGATCAGCTGGGTATGTTGAGGAAAGCTTGTCTGCTGAGTCAGTATGGGTGGAAGTTAGGAACAGCAAAGGAGCAGCCACTTCATTGGGGGTTTGCTACAGACCCCCTAATAGCAGTGGAGAGATTGAAGATCTCATAGGCTGGCAGATTTTGGAAAAATGCAGATGGAGCAGGGTTGTTGTTATGGATGACTTCAACTTTCCCAACATCAACTGGAACCTCCTTAGTGCAGATGGTTTGGATGGTGCCATTTTTGTCAGGTATGTTCAGAAGGGTTTCTTTGCTTAGTATGTGGATAGGTTGACAAGGGGAGAGGCCATTTTGGATTTGGTGCTTGGCAATGAGCCAGGACAAGTGTCAGATCTCGCGGTGGGAGAGCACTTTGGTGAGTGACCACAACGGCCTCACATTTACTATAGCCACGGAGAGGGAAAGGAGCAGTTACCATGGCAAAATATTTAATTGGAGTAAAGGAAATTATTACGTTATCAGACAGGAGTTGGGACGTACAGATTGGGAGCGATTGTTCCACCTAAAGGGCACAACAGATATGTGGAAACTGTTTAAGGTACAGTTGTTGCGAGTGATGCATAAATGTGTTCCTCTGAGACAGGCAAGAAGGGGTAAGATTAAAGAGCCTTGGATAATGAGAACAGAGGAGCTTCTCGTCAAAAGGAAGAAGACAGCTTATGTAAAGTGGAAGAAGCAAGGATCTAGCACAGCTTTAGAGTTTTACAGGCTTACTAGAAAGAAGCTCAAAAATGGATTGAGGAGAGCCAGGAGGGGGCACAATCCTTCCCTCCTTGGCGGGAAGGATTAGGGAGAACCCAAAGGCATTTTACTCATACATGAGGAATAAGAGAATGATCAGGGAGAAGGTAGGACCAGTCACGGATAGCGTAGAGAACTTGTGCGTGGAGTCTGAGCAGATAAGGGAAGCCCTTAATGAAATTTTTGCTTCAGTTTTCACTAAGGAAAGGGACCTTGTTGTGAATGAGAACTTAGAGGAGCTGAGAAACAGGCTTGAACAGATCAAGATTGAGGAAGTTGATGTGCTGGAAATTTGGAAAACATTAAGACTGATAAGTCCTCAGGCCCAGACCAGATTTATCTTAGGCTGCTCCGGGAAGTGGAAAAGGAGGTTGCTAAGCCGTTGGTGAACATATTTGCCTCCTCACTCCCCAGGGAGTCGTACCAGAGGATTGGAAGGAGGCGAACGTTGTTCCTCTTTTCAAGAAAGGTAATAGGGAAATCCCTGGCAATTACAGACCAGTCAGTCTTACATCTGTGGTCAGCAAGGTTTTGGAAAGAATTCTGAAAGATAGGATTTAAAACTATTTGGAAATGTTTGTGAGAAGATTTGTAGCTCGGGTGCTCGTAGTTGTGGTTCTGTTCGCCGAACTAGGAATTTGTGTTGCAGAAGTTTCGTCCCTTGTCTAGGTGACATCCTCAGTGCTTGGGAGCTTCCTGTGAGACAGGGGACAGAAATGTCTGCAACACAAATTCTCAGCTCAGCGAACAGAACCACAACAACTATTTGGAAAAGCACAGCATGATTTTAAAACAGTCAGCACGGCTTTGAAGGGGGCAGGTCATGCCTCACCAATCTTATTGAGTTCTTTGAGGAGGTGACAAAACAGGTTGACGAAGGTTGGACAGTAGCATTGATGTATATGCACTTCAGCAACTATTTGATAAGGTGTCCCATGGTAGGCTTATTCATAAAGTCAGGAGGTATGGGATACAGGGAGATTTGGCTATCTGGATTCAGAATTGGTTGGCTGACAGAAGGCAGAGAGTGGTTGTAGATGGAAAGTATTGTGTCTGTTTGCCTCTGCTCTTTGTAGTTTATATAAATGACTTGGATAAGGAGGTTGACAGGTAGGTTAGTAAATTTGCCGATGACACAAAGATTGGAGGTGTCACTGATAGTATCGAGGGCTGCTGAAGGCTGCAGTGCGTCATTGACAGGATGCAGAGCTGGGCGAGAAATGGCAGATGGAGTTCAACCTGGATAAATGCGAAGTGATGCAAAAGTGCATCAACTCATATTGCCAGTGGGTTATAGAAAGATGATGTCGCGAGGTAGTGCATCAGCTACCAGCAAGGGTCATTTAGGAATGAGAAAAACAGAAGCTAAAATACAAAAGTATTTTTACTGGCCTGGACTGCGCAAGGATGTAGTTGAATTTTGCCAGATATGTCATACATGTCAGGTAATTGGAAAACCACAGGCAGTAATAAAGCCTGGACTTTTAATCGCTATTTGAGGAACCTTTTATAAGGGTCTTAATTGATTGCATAGGACCCCTACCTAAAACAAAAAGTGGGAATCAGTATTTGTTAACGATAATGGATGTGTCGACTAGATTTCCAGAGGCTGTTCCATTACACAACATCACAACTGAATGGATTATAGAGAAACTCAAATTTTTCACTAGATATAGACTACCCACAGAGATACAATCAGATCAAAGATCAAACTTCACATTAAAGTTATTCAAGGCATTATGGACAGCTTAGAAACAAAACAATTGAAATCTACAGCATACCTTCCAGTGTCGCAGGGAGCGCTTGAAAGGTGGCAACAGACATTAAGGACCATGTTGAGGACTTATAGTCAAGACTATCCAGATATTTGGGATAAGGGAATTCCAATTGTGTTTTTTGTGATCAGAGATGCACCAAATGCATCAGCCAAATTCAGTCTGTTTGAATTAGTCTTTGGGCATGAAGTGAGAGGACTGCTAAAATTGATTAAGGAGAAATTGGTAAGTCAGAATTCAGAGACCACATATTTGGACTGTGTGTCAAATTTTAGAGACCAATTAAATAGAGCGGGGGAGTTAGCTAGATAGTATCACAGCATACAATAAACTGGAAGCAGAAAAGAAATCAAAAACTGGTGATTTTGCTATCGGGAATAAGGTGTTGGTGTTACTTCCAGTGATAGGTGAACTTATAAAAGCGTGGTTTTGTGGACCTTATTAAGTCAAAAGGAAATGGAGTGAGGATAAGGACTCCAGGCAAAAAGAAATCTCACAGAGTGTGTCAAGTGAATATGCTCAAAAGATATTTTGACAGGGAAGGAAAGCCGAAGGAGACTGTGTTATTGGTTCCAACGCAGAGTAAAGAACCAAGTTCAAAGGATTCTGAATTGGACATTCCACAAATTAAATTGGATGTTGAGGAAATTATCATAAATTGGGATAAATTATTGAGTTACTTTCCAGAGAAAACCGAAATGACCTGAGTTATTACTATCACATGGGGAGATATATGGAAATAACCTGGGAAGTACTAACCTAATTATGCATAATATAGACATAGAAGATGCTGTTCCGATTAAGCAACATCCTGACAGGCACAACCCTCTAAAGTTGGCACAGGTTCAAAAGGAGATTGAACAGATGCTCCAAGATGACAAGATGGAAGTGAGTTACAGGGACTGGAGCTCACCCATTGTAATGGTGCCAAAACCAGATGGTACCCAATGGTTATGTGTGGACTATTGCAAAGTCAATGCAGTTACAAAGACTGATGCATATCCGATTCTGCATTTGGAAAGCTGTGTAGAGAAGGTGGGACAACCAACTAATATTTGTAAGTTGGACTTGCTCAGAGGATGTTGGCAGGTACCTTTGTCAGAACGAACAATGTCAATTTTGGCTTTTCTGTATTGAGTCAGAAAAGACAGGAAGGGTCTTGAATGAGTACTTTTCTTCAGTATTTACAAATGAGAGGGACCGTAAGCTAGAGGAGATGCTTGTTAGGAAGGAAGATGTGTTGGGCATTTTGAAAAACGTGAGGATAGACAAGTCCCCTGGGCCTGACGGGATATATCCTAGGATTATGTGGGAAGCAAGAGAGGAAACTGCAGAGCTGTTGGCAATGATCTTTTCGTCTTCACTGTCAATGGGGGTGGTACTAGGGGTTGGAGAGTGGCGAAAGTTGTGTCCCTCTTCAAAAAAAGGGAATAGGGATAACCCCGGGAATTACAGGCCAGTTAGTCTTACTTCTGTGGTAGGCAAAGTAATGGGAAGGGTACTGAGGGATAGGATTTATGAGTATCTGGAAAGACGCTACTTGAGTAGGGACAGCCAGCACGGATTTGTGAGGGGTAGGTCTTGCCTTACAAGTCTTATTGAATTCTTTGAGGAGGTGACCAAGCATGTGGATGAGGGTAGAGCAGTGGATGTAGTGTACATGGATTTTAGTAAGGCATTTGATAAGGTTCCCCATAGTAGGCTTATGCGGAAAGTCAGGAGGCATGGGATAGTGGGAAATTTGGCCAGTTGGATAGAAAACTGGCTAACCGGTCGAAGTCAGAGAGTGGTGGTAGATGGTAAATATTCAGCCTGCAGCCCAGTTACAAGTGGAGTTCTGCAGGGATCAGTTCTGGGTCCTCTGCTGTTTGTAATTTTTATTAATGACTTGGAAGAGGGAGTCGAAGGGTGGGTCAGTAAATTTGCAGACAATATGAAGATTGGTGGAGTTGTGGATAGTGAGGAGGGCTATTATCAGCTGCAAAGGGACTTAGATATGATGCAGAGCTGGGCTAAGGAGTGGCAGATGGAGTTCAACCCTGCCAAGTCTGAGGTTGTCCATTTTGGAAAGACAAATAAGAATGCGGAATACAGGGTTAACGGTAGGGTTCTTAGTAAGGTTGAGGAGCAGAGGGATCTTGGGGTCTATGTTCATCGCTTTTTGAAAGTTGCCACTCAGGTGGATAGAGCTTATAAGAAGGCCTATGGTGTATTAGCGTTCATTAGCAGAGGGATTGAATTCAAGAGTCGTGAGGTGATGTTGCTGCTCTACAAGACCTTGGTAAGGCCACATTTGGAGTACTGTGTGCAGTTCTGGGCGCCTCACTTTAGGAAAGATGTGGAAGCTGTGGAGAGGAGATTTACCAGGATGTTGCCTGGAATGGAGTATAGGTCGTACGAGGATAGGTTGAGAGTGCTAGGCCTTTTCTCATTGGAATGGCGAAGGATGAGGGCTGACTTGATAGAGGTTTATAAGATGATCAGGGGAATAGATAGAGTAGACAGTCAGAGACTTTTCCCCTGAGTACAACAGAGTGTTACAAGGGGACATAAATTTAAGGTGAAGGGTGGAAGGTAAAGGGGGGATGTCAGGGGTAGGTTCTTTACCCAGAGGGTGGTGGGGGCATGGAATGTGGGAGTGGCAGAGTCAGAATCATTGGTGGCCTTTAAGCGGCAATTGGATAGGTACATGGATAGGTGCTTAAGCTAGGAGAAATGTTCGGCACAACATCGTGGGCCGAAGGGCCTGTACTGTGCTGTATTGTTCTATGTTCTAATGCCGAATGGACTGTATCAGTTTAAAGTCATGCAATTTGGTATGAAAAATGCATCAGCCACATTTCACAGACTAAGCAATAAGATCATTGCCAGAATACCTAATTATGTCGTGTATATATCGAAGGCCTGGTAAGTTTTAGTCACACATGGAAGGGACATGTGCAACATTTACCGGACATGTATGATTGACTTCGGAAGGCAGGCTTGGTGATAAAGATGGCTAAAAGTGAATTTGCTGAAGTCCAAGTCACCTTCCTATGCCAAGTTTTTGAATATGAACTCATGGCCCAATGGGAGGCAAAAACAAAGATAATTGCAGTGTTTCCCATACCATCGACAAAAAGAGCAGTACTACGGTACCTGGGATTGAATGGATTTTATCGAAAATTCATACTAAATTTGAGCAGTGTCGCTGCTCCGCTCACTGAGTTGCTGAAGAAAGTCAAGAGGTTTCAGTGGACAACAGACTGTCAGAAGGCATTTGACAGCCTGAAAGCTGTGGTAACCAATGTCCCAGTACTAGCCACACCTAATTATGCAAAGACATTTAAGGCAGCTATAGATGCAAGTGCTGTGGGTGTCAGTACTGTGCTCCAGTAAGAAGACAACGAGAAAATAGAAAGACCTGTCAGGTATTTTTTCAGGAAACTGAACAATCATCAGCAGAAATATTCGACAGTTGAGAAGGAGACTTTGAGCTTGGTGTTGGCATTAGAACATTACAATGTTTATGTTCCCAATCACGAATATGAGACAATCATATTCACTGTTCATAATCCATTGAGGTTTGTACAGAAATGTAAGGACAAAAATACCAGATTGTTTAGATGGAGCTTGTTGTTACAGCCATTCAATTTGAAAACTGTGCATGTGGCAGGACGAGAAAACATTATTGCCGATGCATTATCAAGACTCGAATGAGAAATGGAGGCATTCAGTGACAGGAGTACAACAGATTGAAACGGAATTAGTGTTGTATGTTTATAGACAAAGTAATGCATGAGTGTTGTAGAGTAAGATTAAATAGTTTTAAAATGAAGCTATCTTTGGATATTGACGATTCATCTCTTTTTAAGGGAGGAGGTGTGACGGAGCTGTTCTTTTGAAAAAAGGACCACACAACCTTGTTAGAGAGGTCATAAAAGACACAGACTCCGAAAAGTCTAAGTTTAAGGGTTTTAGGGCCAGTTTGATTATAGGTAACACATGCTGCCTCAGGCAACAGGTTTCAAGTTTTTGAAAAAACACTTGTACAATGAAAGGGGAATGGCCAGTTCTCTCAGCTCAGCTTTACTCTGGTTTGGTTTTGGTTTGGATTTTAGCAGTAGTGTTGAAAAAGACTGCTCGATCCAAAGACGTCAGTCCATATTGATCTGTCTCTGACTTCTCTCAGTAAGAAACTGTGTTTGATTTTATCTTTTGTTCCAAGGGATATTTATGGAGATTGTTGCAAGTATTTGGAACCGCATCATTAAGTTGGGATGATCTGTTGGGTTTTTGGATAGGTGAAGTTATTCTATATTCTGTTCTCTTTTGTGTTTCATTCCGTGATCTTGTAAACATATTTAAAACTATGTGGGTTAGCAAGCTGCATCACTCCTGAAACAGTTGTCATACCTGCTTAAAACAACTAGCAAAGCTAGGATCTGGGCCACTTTCTTGAGGGGGTCCGGCCTGGTCTTCAATGAACATCCACAATGACTAATAACAAAAAGGCCATTCAAGGGCCAGTGAAGTCAACATCCAGCAAGTCCAGGCCATTCTGGTGAATGTGGTATCATGCTGGTGGTAATGTTTGTCCATGTTAGTGCTCTGAGCACTATCCCAACAACGTGGTGATGTCTATATCCAGAAGGGAATTTCTGTGTGGAGGTTGCACATTCTCCCTGTGCCTACATAGTTTCCCTTCAGGTGCTCTAGCTTCTCCCACAGTCCAAAGATATACTGGTTAGGTTAGGTGGACTGGCCATGCTACATTGCCCATAGTGACCAAGTGACCAAGTTGATTGATGAAGGAAGGGCTGTTGATGTCATTTACACGGACTTTAGTAAGGCATTTGATAAGGTTCCCCATGGTAGACTAATGGAGAAAGTGAAGTCATGTGGTGTACAGTGTGTTCTAGCTAGATGGATAAAGAATGGTTGAGCAACAGGAGACAGAGAGTAGTAGTTGAAGGGAGTTTCTCGAAATGGAGAAAAGTGTTCCACAGGGGTCAGTATTGGGTCCACTGTTGGTTGTAATATACATAAATGATCTGGAAGAGGGCACTGTTGGTATGATCAGCAAGATTGTAGATGACACGATGATTGGTGGAGTAGCGGAAAGCATAAGGGACTGTCAAAGAATACAGGAGAATATAGATAGATTTGAGAGTTGGGCAGAGAAATGGCAGATGGAGTTCAATCCAGGCAAATGTGAGGTGATGCATTTAGGCAAGACTAATTCTAGAGCGAATTATATAATGAATGGTAGAGCCTTGGGAAAAGTTGATGTGCAGAGAGATCTGGGAGTGCAGGTCCATTGTACCCTGAAGGCTGTGCACAGGTGGGTAGAGTGGTTGAGAAGGCATATGGTATGCTTGTCTTCATTGGATGGGGTATTGAGTATAAGAGCTGGCAAGTCATGTTAAAATTATACGAGACTTTGGTTTGGCCGCATTTAGAATACTGTGTACAATTCTGGGCGCCATGTTACCAGGAAGGATGTGGACACTTTGGAAAGGATGCAGAGAAGGTTTATGAGATGTTGCCTGGTATGGAAGGTGCTAGCTATGAAGAGGTTGAATAGGTTAGGTTTATTTTCATTAGAAAAAAGGAGATTGTGGGGGGACCTGATTGAGGTTTACAAAATCATGAAGGATATAGACAGGATGGATAGAAATAAGCTTTTTCCCAAGATGAAGGATTCAATAACGAGAGGTCACGCTTTCAAGGTGAGAGGTGGAAAGTTTAAGGGGGATACACATGGCAAGTACTTCACACAGAGGGTGGTGGGTGTCTGGAACATGTTGCCAGCAGAGGTGATAGAGGCAGGCATAGGAGATTCATTTAAGATGCATCTGGGCAGATGCTGAGCAGATGGGGAGCAGAGGGATACAGATGCTTAGGAATTGGGCGACAGGTTTAGACAGTAGATTTGGATCAGCTCAGGCTCGGAGGGCCGAAAGGCCTGTTCCTGGGCTGTAAATGTTCTTTGTGTCCAGGTGAATCAGTCATGGGAAATGCAGGGTAGGGGCATATGTTTGGGTGGGATGCTGTGGACTGTGTGGGTCAGTATGGACTCAATGGGCCTGCTTCTACACTGTAGAGATAATATTCTATGATTTTCATCAACATCTTTGCTTGAGCCTGAGATCTGTTATTATTACGAATTTACATCCATAAAGGTATTGGTGGACCATTCTCACAACAACGATGACCACCTAACCTTCCTTCTCTATCTGGGCATGTTTGCACTCTGCATCAGCCAAAGTCCAGGATGCATACGGTAATGGGTGTTACTCTCCACTGGGTTGTCTGTGAGCCAATACTATCCCATACGATGAGGCACTGCAAGTCAGTACCAGATCTCATTTGAGATTGTTATGTGCCAATACCTTAGACAATGATAGCTGCTTCTTCCCTTCCCCGATGGCTGCACCTTGGCTCGGAGACCATTTCTGAGGCTGACCCCTTTTCAATAGCAGATGTAAGAGTGACAAGATGGAGCCGAGGTTACATTTGAACTTCCCGCAATACTTCACTAATGCAAGCGTGAAGCTCCAGTACAGATGTGGGGCCCATGGTAACTCTGATTACCTTCCCTTTATCTTGAATACGTGTAACCCAAACTTCATGACTCTTAGCCCAAACAGGTCACTTGGGGTTCCTGGAACACATTTCTTTTCCCTTCCAAGCTGTATGTCCACCTTGGTGAAATATCTAACAATTATGTCCTAGTTCTCAAAGTGTTCTTTATTGGTCTTCCCTGTTATTAATATGTCAGGCAAATAAATGGAAACCTTGGAAAGACCACATAAAATGGTACAGGCTGATAATACCCCAAATAGCAGCTTGTATTTTGGTACAAACCCTTCTGGGTATTAAATGTAGCATTCTTCTGGCAAGTATGTCTTGCTCATGTCCAGCTTTATGAAGAACTGCTCCCTGCCAACTTAAGTCCTTTATGCAAAGGATTGGGTATTTTTCCAGCTACAAGAAGCAGTTTACTATTTGGTGAAAATCTCTACAAAGGCCCATCACAATTCACAATGTAAGACAGACGTCCAATCCACAAATTGCATTAAGGCAAATGGTACTGGGGGTCTGCAAAATCCTGGAATTGCCTCCTGGTCAACATGTAAGGTGCCCTTGGCTCCTTTCATAGTCCTTAGACCTTCTGAAAAACATCCAGGTATTTAATTAGGACTTCACTCAGGCAGCCATTTTCTAATCGGAAAATCAAGGGGAATATTTCTCAACCAACTTCATCCCATCAGGTTTGAGCCCGAGCCTTTTACTACAATCAGTGGGGACTGAACCAGCTGCCTCTCAAAAGAGAGCAGAACCAAAGTTGTGCCCTGAATCTGTAAAGTTTCTTTAATGTAGGTTCTCAATCTAGCCAAGGCCTTGCAAATAGAAGGGTTGAAGTCCAGACTGAATTTTGTGAAATACTGGCTCTGTAATCACTGATACTGCCATGTTGCTATCATCCTCTAATGGAACCAAGTGACCATTTAACCAGATGTTTATTTTTATTGGCTCTGATTTGGATGTTGCTAACAGTGTCCAGCGAGATGGAGGTGGGCTTTTCAGGGTGTGCACTCTCCTGGATACCAACCTCTTACTCAATTTATGTCCAATTCTTTTACTGTCTTGAGTCTGCAAACTGGCAGTAACTAAAATGGTTTACCAACCTGGATCCTGAAGAAAATGTGAACTGCCTGGCCAAGACATGGCTTTGTTTTGGGGTTTTCCTGTTCAGGATAATTCCTGAGTGAGGCTATGCAATTGCCTTCACTCAAATGGTGCCCTCCCCCAAGCTCAGTTGGCCTGGCTAGGATGTCCACTTCCATCGGTATACCCTGTAACTCAATCTCCACTTGCTGTATTTTCTAATGACGAAGGCAGATGTCGTGCCTATTTGAAGTCTCTTAGGCACTAACATTATTAGTCCCACATACCAAAAGGTCTCTCAGTATCTTATTAAGGGTTAAACCAAAGTCACACCATCTGCTAGATGTCTTAACCTTATCAAAGATCTCAACAAGGATTCCTCTGGTTCTAGAACTGTTGAGTAAATTAAATCGCAAATCAGAATTACAGAAGGCTTGGGGTTGTAATAGTCTTTAACTAAATCCTTAAACACTTGAAAGGTTTTAGTATCTAGTGTCTCCAGGGACATTAGGCTCTGCATAACCAAAATAAGCTGTGGGTCGACAAGCTGTCAGGAGAATTACTTAATGCTGTTCATCTGCCCCAAAGGTGTTTGCTTGGAAAAACTAACGTATCCTTTCCGTATGTTGGGCCGTGACTTCGATAACAGGATTGAACGAGTCAAGTTTCCCAAATCAAAGCATGATGCCGGAAATACTAACCACAGCTCAAAGAAGATTGTTCTGACAGAATTTCTTCAGAAGCATATTTTTTGTCTCATGTCACCACTGAAATACCTCTGCAAAAGCTGGTATCCCATCACCAAGTCACCCACTACTTACACGCGTATAACGTGGGCGGCACGGTGGCACAGTGGTTAGCACTGCTGCCTCACAGCACCTGAGACCCGGGTTCAGTTCCCGACTCAGGTGACTGACTGTGTGGAGTTTGCACATTCTCCCCGTGTCTGCGTGGGTTTCCTCCGGGTGCTCCGGTTTCCTCCCACAGTCCAAAGCTGTGCGGGTCAGGTGAATTGGCCATGCTCAATTGCCCGTAGTGTTAGGTAAGGGGTAAATGTAGGGGTATGGGCGGGTTGCGCTTCGGCGGGTCGGTGTGGACTTGTTGGGCCGAAGGGCCTGTTTCCACACTGTAAGTAATCTAATCTAATCTAAAAAAAAACACTTGATACTGATCCAGCTTCCTCAGAGCTAGCTGTCAGAGTAAACAGAACCTCTGACACTTCTATTTATATCTGTCATTCAGACTGCATCAGATTAGACAACTCATATTCTACGTGGTGCACCTGGCTGACCTCATTGCAATCATTACAGTTTTGGTACATTTTTAGATATTACACAGCATTGTACCTGTGCTGACTGACCGTTAGATTTTAGCTCCTGACACAAACCAAACCCCGATCATAATACCCAACACTTACTCCAGTTACTGTCACATAAACAGAACCACCCTCCTTTATACTGTCCATTGGGAGGGCTCCAACCCTCCTGAATCAAAGGGATTTCAGCCCGGTCTCTGAATGAGTGTCAAGAGAAAGACCAGACCCTATGACAAATTGGGGAACTCTCTGAATTGGAGACATGGCGATTAGTCAGGTCCACTCACCGCTACTTAGCAATTGGGTTAGATCCATCTTGATGTCAGTTTCTAACATTTTCATGTTGCTGAACAGCTGTGTAACTGAAAAGGAAACAAGATGATGATTCACACATCAGCATAAAGTTTAATATGTCTCTCATCTCCCACAGGGAGAAAATCACATGATAAGACCTCCCTGTGTACCTTGTCTTTAACAGCCCAACTGCTGTGTGTACACAATGTTGTTACCCTGTTTGCTAATGATCCTGCTGTGGGTTTACAAGCTTGACAAGTTTTAGTGACATAATCAACAGAGGTAATCAATTAATGAGGTGTCAAGAGCGACATTCAGTCTGAAGGTCAGAAGCAGTATAGTATTAGTAGGACTAGGTGTTTCCATAAAAATAGACATTTTGTCAAGGTCTGCAGTTCACCATATTCAGTGATGGATCGCGATGAGGGACAAGTCAGTGGCATGCCCAACCAAAATGTTGGAACAGCTCAGATACATAGAATGTGAATACAAAATGCAGGACTGAGGATTTCACAACAATCTTCACCCTGATGTACCGAATGGGTACAGGCCCAGTCTCTCACAGGTCCATCTTCACCTAATCTAATTCACTCCATGTGATTTTGAGAGACAGCTGAGAGCACTCAGTGCAGCAAAGGCTGCAGGAACTGACAATATAACAACTGCAGCACTGAAGACATGTGCTGTACAATTTGTTTTCTTCAATTCAATACAACTGTCCCAGGGAAGCTCCAACATTAGGATCCTCTGCCTGTATTCTATAAGCGCTGAGGGTGCAGGAGAGAGGCAGTAATGTCACACAGTGGGGTAGTGAGAAGAACGAAGGGGAGGTGATGGGACATGGTCTACTTGTAGAGATTAAGGAGAAAGTGAGGACTGCAAATGCTGGAGAACAGAACTAAAAATGTGTTGTTGGAAAAGCGCAGCAGGTCAGGCAGCATCCAAGGAGCAAGAGAGTCGACGTTTCGGGCATGAGCCCTTCTTCAGGAATGAGGAAAGTGTGCCAAGCAGGCTAAGATAAAAGGTAGGGAGGAGGGACTTGGGGGAGAGGCATTGGAAATGCGATAGGTGGAAGGAGGTCAAGGTGAGGGTGATAGGGCGGAGTGGGGTGGGGGCGGGGAGGTCAGGAAGAAGATTTCAGGTTAGGAAGGTGGTGCTGAGTTCAAGGGTGGGGACTGAGACAAGGTGGAGGGAGGGGAAATGAGGAAACTGGAGAAATCTGAGTTCATCCCTTGTGGCTGGAGGGTTCCAAGGCGGAAAATGAAGCGCTCTTCCTCCAGCCATCGTGTTGCTATGGTCTGGCGGTGGAGGAGTCCAAGGACCTGCATGTCCTTGGTCGAGTGGGAGGGGTAGTTGAAGTGTTGAGCCACGGGATAGTTGGGTTGGTTGGTCCGGGTGTCCCAGAGGTGTTCTCTGAAACATTCCGCAAGGAGGCAGCCTGTCTCCCCAATATAGAGGAGGCCACATCGGGTGCAGCGGATGCAGTAAATGATGTGTGTGGAGGTGCAGGTCAATTTGTGGTGGATATGGAAGGATCCCTTGGGGCCTTGGAGGGAAGTGAGTGTGGAGGTGTGGGCGCAAGTTTTGCATTTCCTGCGATTGCAGGGGAAGGTGCCGGGAGTGGAGGTTGGGTTGGTGGGGGGTGTGGATCTGACGAGGGAGTCACGAAGGGAGTGGTCTTTGCGGAATGCTGATAGGGGAGGGGAGGGAAATATATCCCTGGTGGTGGGGTCCGTTTGGAGGTGGCATAAATGACGGTGGATGATACAATGTATCTGGAGGTTGGTGGGGTGGTAGGTGAGAACCAGTGGGTTCTGTCTTGGTGGCGATTGGAGGGGCGGGGTTCAAGGGCAGAGGAGCGGGAAGTGGAGGAGATTCGGTAGAGACATCTGGGGGGAAATTGCGGTCTTTGAAAAAGGAGGCCATCTGGGCTGTACGGTACTGGAACTGGTCTCCTGGGAGCAGATGCAGCAGAGACGAAGGAATTGGGAATATGGGATGGAGTTTTTACAGGGGGCAGGGTGGGAGGAGATGTAGGCTAGGTAGCTGTGGGAGTCAGTCGGTTTATAGTAAATGTCCGTGTTGATTCGGTCATCCGAAATAGAAATGGAAAGGTCTAGGAAGGGGAGGGAGGAGTCTGAGACAGTCCAGGTGAATTTGAGGTCGGGGTGGAAGGTGTTGGTAAAGTGGATGAACTGTTCAACCTCCTCGTGGGAGCAGGAGGCAGCGCCGATACAGTCATCGATGTAGCGGAGGAAAAGGTGGGGGGTGGTGCCAGTGTAGCTGCGGAAGATGGACTGTTCCACATATCCTACGAAGAGGCAGAGATTGTAGAGATTAAGGCCTGACATTACAAGACAGAGCATGGAAATTCCAAAGGCCCTGCCCTCCTGTCCAGCTGAGGCAGAGTCCGGGAGGTTTTTAATTCACTCCAAGCAACTCAGCAAACTTTAATCAGGACATCCTGAGTTAGATGGACTGCTTCATTTGTCGTTTCACTGCTTAGAGTTACAGTGGAACAAATTAGACAGTAATGTATCTGTGCTGATTAACCGTTAGAGTTTAGCTCCTGACTCAGACCAAACCCAGGTCCTAACACTGAATGCTTACTTCAGTTCCTGTCATACAAACAGGATCATTCTCCTTGACACCAGCACAGACGGAGCTCCAATCCTCCTGAATCAAAAGATTTCAGCCCAGTCTCAAGATGAGTGTTGAGAGAATGACCAGAGCCTCTGACAAATTGGGAACTCCCTGAATTAACAGCACGGTGATAGGTCAGACCCACTCACCGCTACTGTGCAAATGGGCAAGATCCATCGGGAAGTCACTTTCAACCATCTGCATGTCACTATTTGGCTGTGTAACTGAAAAGGAAATAAAATTCATATATAAGCACAACATTTAACATGGCTCCCATCTCCTACAGGAAGATGTGTTGTGTGCGTATCTTGTCTTTAAGGACCTCATGCTATGTGTACACTATGTTGAAGGAATGATGAATGGAGAAATGATATATTGTTATGCTTATATTACAATGAAATACAACAAAATACAACGAGAAGCTTCCATTTGTCGCTATAATGCAATGCCATGTTGATGGTTTAAGAATAAGGCAAAATGAAAAGAATTAGCTTAAAGAAAATTCTGACTGAGTAAAGGTTCAAACCGGCTCAGAGCCATCACCGCCTCACTAGACTTTAACACCAAAATCGCCAAACCTCCATTGCCATCTTTATCTGCTGGGTCTACTGTCCTCTGCGCTGGGCTCCCTCTTCCCTCCACACTGGGCTCCCTCTCTGTGCTGGGCTACCCGTGTGCCCAGTGTTGGGCTCACTCTCTCTCCTTCACTCTGGTCTCGTTCTCCCTCTCTGTGCTGGAATCACTTTCCTCCCACTGGGCTAGCACTCTTCTCTGTGCTAAGCTCATCCTCCCCCGACACTGGGCTCACTCTCCTCCCCCGACACTGAGCTCACTCTCCTCCCCCGACACTGGGCTCACTCTCCTCCCCCCACACTGAGCTCACTCTCCCCCCGCCGACACTGAGCTCACTCTCCCCCCGCCGACACTGAGCTCACTCTCCTCCCCCCACACTGAGCTCACTCTGCTCCCCCCACACTGAGCTCACTCTCCTCCCCCCACACTGAGCTCACTCTCCTCCCCCCACACTGAGCTCACTCTCCTCCTCCCACACTGAGCACACTCTCCTCCCCCAACACTGGGCTCACTCTCCTCCCCCCACACTGGGCTCACTCTCCTCCTCCCACACTGGGCTCACTGTCCTCCCCCAACACTGAGCTCACTCTCCTCCCCCAACACTGGGCTCACTCTCCTCCGCCCACACTGAGCTCACTCTCCTCCCCCCACACTGGGCTCAGTCTCCTCCCCCCCCACACTGGGCTCACTCTCCCCGCCCCCCAACACTGGGCTAACTCTCCTCCTCCCACACTGGGCTCACTGTCCTCCCCCAACACTGAGCTCACTCTCCTCCCCCAACACTGGGCTCACTCTCCTCCCCCCCCACACTGAGCTCACTCTCCTCCCTCCACACTGAGCTCACTCTCCTCCCCCAACACTGGGCTCACTCTCCTCCCCCCACACTGAGCTCACTCTCCTCCCCCCACACGGGGCTCGCTCTCCTCCCCCAACGCTGAGCTCACTCTCCTCGTCCCACGCTGAGCGCACTCTCCTCCCCCCACACTGGGCTCACTCTACTCCCCCCACTCTGAGCTCACTGTCCCCCCCCACACTGAGCTCACTCTCCTCCTCCCACACTGAGCTCACTCTCCCCCCCACCACACTGGGCTCACTCTCCTCCCCCCACACTGGGCTCACTCTCCCCCCCCCACACTGAGCTCACTCTCCTCCCCCCACGCTGAGCTCACTCTCCTCCCCCCACACTGGGCTCACTCTCCCCCCCCCACACTGAGCTCACTCTCCTCCTCCCACACTGAGCTCACTCTCCCCCCCCCACACTGAGCTCACTCTCCTTCTCCCACACTGAGCTCACTCTCCCCCCCCACACACTGGGCTCACTCTCCTCCCCCCACACTGAGCTCACTCTCCTCCCCCCACACTGGGTTCACTCTCCACCCCCCCCAACACTGAGCTCACTCTCCTCCCCCCACACTGGGCGCACTCTCCTCCCCCGCCACTGGGCTCACTCTCTTCCTCCCACACTGAGCTTACTCTCCTCCCCCCACACTGAGCTCACTCTCCTCCCCCCACACTGGGCTCACTCTCCCCCCCCCACCACACTGGGCGCACTCTCCTCCCCCGCCACTGGGCTCACTCTCTTCCTCCCACACTGAGCTCACTCTCCTCCCCCCACACTGGGCTCACTCTCCCCCCCCCCCCACACTGAGCTCACTCTCCTCCCCCGACACTGAGCTTACTCTCCTCCCCCCACACTGGGCTCACTCTCCTCCCCCGCCACTGGGCTCACTCTCTTCCTCCCACACTGAGCTCACTCTCCTCCCCCCACACTGGGCTCACTCTCCCCCCCCCCCACACTGAGCTCACTCTCCTCCCCCGACACTGAGCTCACTCTCCTCCCCCCACACTGAGCTCACTCTCCTCCCCCCATGTTGGGCTCATCTCCTCCCCCCACGCTGGGCTCACTCTCCTCCCCCAACACTGGGCTCACTCTCCTCCCCCCACACTGAGC
The DNA here is from genome assembly GCF_020745735.1 of Hemiscyllium ocellatum. Taxonomy (NCBI): domain Eukaryota; kingdom Metazoa; phylum Chordata; class Chondrichthyes; order Orectolobiformes; family Hemiscylliidae; genus Hemiscyllium; species Hemiscyllium ocellatum. The sequence continues at coordinate 28,103,916 of NC_083445.1, forward strand.
TCACTCTCCTCCCCCCACGCTGAGCTCACTCTCCTTCCCCGACACTGGGCTCACTCTCCTCCCCCCCCACTGGGCTCACTCTCTTCCTCCAGCCGAGGGGTACTCTCTCCCCCACATCGGGCTTACTCTAACGCCAACACTGGGCTCACTCTCCTCCCCCCACGCTGTGCTCACTCTCCTCCCCCCACGCTGGGCTCACACTCCTCCCCCCACACTGGGCTCACACTCCTCCCCCCACACTGAGCTCACTCTCCTCCTCCCACACTGAGCTCACCCTCCTCCCCCCACACTGGGCTCACTCTCCTCCTCCCATGCTGGGCTCACTCTCCTCCTCCCACACTGAGCTCACTCTACCCCCCCCACGCTGAGCTCACTCTCCTCCCCCCACACTGGGCTCACTCTCCCCCCGCCCACACTGAGCTCACTCTCCTCCCCCCACACTGAACTCACTCTCCTCCCCCGACACTGAACTCACTCTCCTCCCCCCACACTGGGCTCACTCTCTTCCTCCAGCCGAGGGGTACTCTCTCCCCCACATCGGACTTACTCTAACACCAACACTGGGCTCACTCTCCTCCCCCCACGTTGGGCTCACTCTCCTCCCCCCACACTGAGCTCACTCTCCTCCCCCAACACTGGGCTCACTTTTACCCCCCCCCCTTCAACGCTGAGCTCACTCTCCTCCCCCAACACTGGGCTCACTTTTACCCCCCCCCCTTCAACGCTGAGCTCACTCTCCTCCCCCCACACTGAGCTCACTCTCCTCCCCCCACACCTGGCTCACGCTCCCCCCCCAACACTGAGCTCACTCTCCTCCTCCCACACTGAGCTCACTCTCCTCCTCCCACACTGGGCTCACTCTCCTCCCCCCCACACTGAGCTCACTCTCCTCCCCCAACACTGGGCTCACTTTTACCCCCCCCCCTTCAACGCTGAGCTCACTCTCCTCCCCCAACACTGGGCTCACTTTTACCCCCCCCCCTTCAACGCTGAGCTCACTCTCCTCCCCCCACACTGAGCTCACTCTCCTCCCCCCACACTGGGCTCACTCTCTTCCTCCAGCCGAGGGGTACTCTCTCCCCCACATCGGACTTACTCTAACGCCAACACTGGGCTCACTCTCCTCCCCCCACGTTGGGCTCACTCTCCTCCCCCCACACTGAGCTCACTCTCCTCCCCCAACACTGGGCTCACTTATAACCCCCCCCCCTTCAACGCTGAGCTCACTCTCCTCCCCCACCCGGACCCGGGTTCATTTCCCGACTCAGGCGACTGACTGTGTGGAGTTTGCACGTTCTCCCCGTGTCTGCGTGGGTTTCCTCCGGGTGCTCCGGTTTCCTCCCACAGTCCAAAGATGTGCGGGTCAGGTGAATTGGCCATGCTAAATTGCCCGTAGTGTTAGGTAAGGGGTAATGTAGGGGTATGGGTGGGTTTCGCTTCGGCGGGTCGGTGTGGACTTGTTGGGCCGAAGGGCCTGTTTCCACACTGTAAGTCTAATAATAACACTGGGCTCACTTTTACCCCCCCCCCTTCAACGCTGAGCTCACTCTCCTCCCCCCACACTGAGCTCACTCTCCTCCCCCCACACCTGGCTCACTCTCCCCCCCCAACACTGAGCTCACTCTCCTCCCCCCACACTGAGCTCACTCTCCTCCCCCCACACAGGGCTCACTCTCCTCCCCCCACACTGAGCTCACTCTCCTCCCCCCTCACTGGGCTCACTCTCCTCCCCCCACACTGAGCTCACTGTCCCCCCCCCTACACTGAGCTCACTCTCCTCCCCCCACGCTGAGCTCACTCTCCTCCCCCCACACTGAGCTCACTTTCCTCCCCCCACACTGAACTCACCCTCCTCCCCCCACACTGGGCTCACTCTCCCCCCCCACACTGAGCGCACTCTCCTCCCCCCACACTGAGCTCACTGTTCCCCCCCCCACACTGAGCTCACTCTCCTCCCCCCACACTGAGCTCACTCTCCTCCCCCCACACTGGGCTCACTCTCCCCCCCCAACACTGAACTCACTCTCCTCCCCCCACACTGAGCTCACTCTCCTTCCCCCCACACTGGGCTCACTCTCCTCCCCCCACACTGGGCTCACTCTCCTCCCCCCACACTGAGCTCACTCTCCTCCCCCCACGCTGAGCTCACTCTCCTCCCCCCACACTGGGCTCACTCTCCTCCCCCCACACTGGGCTCACTCTACCCCCCCCAACACTGAGCTCACTCTCCTCCCCCCACACTGGGCTCACTCTCCCCCCGCCCATACTGAGCTCACTCTCCTACCCCCACGCTGAGCACACTCTCCTCCCCCCACACTGGGCTCACTCTCCCCCCGCCCACACTGAGCTCACTCTCCTCCCCCCACGCTGAGCACACTCTCCTCCCCCCACACTGGGCTCACTCTCCCCCCCCCACACTGAGCTCACTCTCCTCCCCCCACGCTGAGCACACTCTCCTCCCCCCACACTGGGCTCACTCTCCCCCCCCCACACTGAGCTCACTCTCCTCCCCCCACACTGAGCACACTCTCCTCCCCCCCCCCACTGGGCTCACTCTCTTCCTCCAGCCGAGGGGTACTCTCTCCCCCACATCGGGCTTACTCTAACGCCAACACTGGGCTCACTCTCCTCCCCCCACGCTATGCTCACTCTCCTCCCCCCAAACTGGGCTCACTCTCCTCCCCCCATGCTGGGCTCACTCTCCTCCTCCCACACTGAGCTCACTCTCCTCCTCCCACACTGAGCTCACCCTCCTCCCCCCACACTGGGCTCACTCTCCTCCTCCCACAGTGAGCTCACTCTCCTCCTCCCACACTGAGCTCACCCTCCTCCCCCCACACTGGGCTCACTCTCCTCCCCCAACACTGGGCTCACTCTCCTCCCCCCACACTGAGCTCACTGTCCCCCCCCCTACACTGAGCTCACTCTCCTCCCCCCACACTGAGCTCACTTTCCTCCCCCCACACTGAACTCACCCTCCTCCCCCCACACTGGGCTCACTCTCCCCCCCCACACTGAGCGCACTCTCCTCCCCCCACACTGAGCTCACTGTTCCCCCCCCCCACACTGAGCTCACTCTCCTCCCCCCACACTGAGCTCACTCTCCTCCCCCCACACTGGGCTCACTCTCCCCCCCCAACACTGAACTCACTCTCCTCCCCCCACACTGAGCTCACTCTCCTCCCCCCCACACTGGGCTCACTCTCCTCCCCCCACACTGAGCTCACTGTCCCCCCCCCCACACTGAGCTCACTCTCCTCCCCCCACACTGAGCTCACTCTCCTCCCCCCACACTGAGCTCACTGTCCCCCCCCACACTGAGCTCACTCTCCTCCCCCCATACTGAGCTCACTCTCCTCCCCCCACACTGAGCGCACTCTTCTCCCCCCACACTGAGCTCACTGTCCCCCCCCCCAACACTGAGCTCACTCTCCTCCCCCCACACTGGGCTCACTCTCCCCCCCCACACTGAGCGCACTCTCCTCCCCCCACACTGAGCTCACTGTCCCCCCCCCACACTGAGCTCACTCTCCTCCCCCCACACTGAGCTCACTCTCCTCCCCCCACACTGGGCTCACTCTCCCCCCCCAACACTGAGCTCACTCTCCTCCACCCACACTGGGCTCACTCTCCTCCCCCCACACTGAGCTCACTCTCCTCCCCCCACACTGAGCTCACTGTCCCCCCCCCACACTGAGCTCACTCTCCTCCCCCCCCACTGAGCTCACTGTCCCCCCCCCCCACACTGAGCTCACTCTCCTCCCCCCACACTGGGCTCACTCTCTTCCTCCCACACTGAGCTCACTCTCCTCCCCCCACACTGGGCTCACTCTCCCCCCCCCACACTGAGCTCCCCCTCCTCCCCCACACGGGGCTCTCTCCCTCCCCCCCCACACGGAGCTCTCTCTCTCCTCCCCCACACGGAACTCTCTCTCTCCTCCCCCCCCACACGGGGCTCTCTCCCTCCCCCCCCACATGGGTCTCTCTCCCTCCTCTCCTACACGGGACTCCCTCTGCTCCCCGACACGATGCTCTCTCTCCAAAGCCCCATGGGCATCCCACTCCTCCCCAACATTGGGCCCCCTCTCCTCCCCTATACTGGACCCACTCTCTCCCCGACACTGGACCCACTCTCCTCCCCCACACTGTACTTTTTCTTTCCATCACACTGGCTCACTTTCCTCCCCCCACACTGGGCTCCCTCTCCTCCCCACACGGTACTCCCTCTCCTCCCCCCCTCCCCACTGGAGCCCCTCTCCTCCCTCACACTCAACCTGCTCTCTCCCCAACACTGGACCCGCTCTCCTCCCCCACACTGTGCTTACTCTACCCACCAGACTTGGTCACTCTCCTCCCTCAATCTCGGCTCACTATCCTCCCCACATGCTGGACTCACCATGAATTCCTGTTATCAATATCTTTTCTGGCAGTAGTCCCTCAGGAGTACATATCTCCTCATCCTTCAGCATTACAGACTGAGGATCCTGCATCCTCCTGCTGCTCCTGGTCCTGGCCTATGTGAATAAACCACCCTTGCATGTATATTTTTTAAGCAGATCTGGCACTTCCTCCTTAGCCAACCTCTGATTATCTTGAACACTCTGAGGCAGTTGTCCAACTTCCCTTGTGCTTTTTGTTATTAGTCCAACAAAACTCCCAGGCTTGTCTGGTTTTCCCCCATCTCACCAACACTGTGATCTCGTGGGGCCCACTTTATTACAATGAAAACACCGGAGCTTTTTAACTTCTTTGACCCCCTTCAGAGTTTCTTTTTTTACCCAGTGGTAAATTATCCTTCCGATCTTCACTGAGATTTACCTCTCCCTTTCCACGTTGTGATTTCTCTTTGCCCCAGTTTCTATCCCTCACGGACTGAAATTGGTTCTGGAAGCCAAACCGTATTTTCTGGCCCAGCTCATAACCATCAGTCACTTCAGCTGCTGACCTTGTTGATTTAACACTCTGCTCTTCCACATGTGCTTGCAATACTTCAGGCAGTCAATTCTTCAATTCCTCCAAAATAATTACCTCTCTGAGGGCAGCATAGGTTTGCTCGATTTTTAAAGCTCTTATCCATCTATCGGAATTACTCTTTCAAACTCAATATAGGTTTGACCAGTGTCCCCCTTAGATTCCTGAATCTTTGTCTCCAGGTTTCTGGTACAAGCTCATATACACTTACAATGGCTTTTTCACCTCCTCATCCTCCCCAGAGACCCCCTCTGATAGGGATGCAAATACCTCGCTAGCTTGACCTACAAACCTCGTCTGGATCAAGAAAACCCACATTGCCATTGGACATTGCATTTGTTTAGCCACCTTTTCAAATGAGATGTAGAAGGCTTCCACCTCCTTCTCATCAAACGTGGGCAATGCTTGAATGTATTTAAACAGTTTCTCACTGCCTTCTGATTACTAGGGGTTTGCTGATCCTTACTCAGCTTATCCGCGGCCTTTATCTCCAGCCTTTTAAGCTGTCTTTCCTTTTCAAGTGACAGTTTTCAAAGTTCAAAAGCTCTCTCTTTTTGCGTCTCTTTTGCTTTTAATGGTAACTCAAACTGTTTCATTTCTGCTGCCCTTACCTTATCTCTCACCTCTAACTCAAGCTGCTTCATTTGCAACTGAATTCTTGCTATCTGTATAGATCCTGATGGTTCCTCTCCTTACCTCACAGGAAGATTCCAATTCCAGCTTCTCTACTAATTCTTGCAACTTGGTCTTATTCACTTTTGCAAAACTTCCAAAGTCACTGCATCCACACCTGGAAATCTTCTGGCAACTGGAAGAGCCATTACTATCCCCAGCTATTCTACCCGACCAAACCAACACCTGAAATAAAGACACTACACTAGCACCTACCGCTCACTGTTTAAAATCCCACAAAGAGCCCCCAGTCTGTTATGGACTAGGCCAGACCACTCAAAACATTCTTAACAGGCAGCCCCAGACCATAACTTTGCAATTTGTTTTGGTAAGTGGACAGTGAAAATTACCCAGATTAATTCAGCAAGGTGAACTACTAGATTTAAAAACAGACAAACCTTTATTCACAAAATTACACAATGAAACACAAAGAACAGAATAAATAACCCCTACAGAACTCAGTCTATCCAAACTGGACTTAATTACCAAATATGTACAACAGTCCCAAAACTCTCATGCAATAAGTGCTCACTCTCTCCACTGCCCCTACACAGGGCTCAATCTCCTCCCTCGCACTGGGCTCAGAGTCCTCCCTCACGCGAGACTGATTCTTCCCCCAACCACGCAGGTTCATTCTCCTCCTTCCTACACTGAGCTTGTTCTCCTCCTCCATACTAAGTTCACTCTATTCCCCCACCCTGGGCTGACACTCCTTCCCACACTGGACCTACTCTCCATCTGAAACTGGGCCCTCTCTCCTCCCTCACACTGGATTCACTCTCCTCCCCAACACTGGGCTCACTCTCCCCCAAAATGCTGAGCTCACCCTCTTCCCCCACACTGAGCGCATTCTCCTTCCCCAACAATGGGCTCATGGTGCCTCTATAAGTGGGTTCGCTCTCCTCCCTCGAACACTGAACTTGTTCTCCACCCCCACTATGGACTGACCTCCCTCCCCACACTGTGCTAATTCCCCCATTGACACTGGGTCCACTCCCCCCCCCAACATTGCGCCCACTCTGCCCCTCAGACTGGGCTCACTCTCCCCCTCCCCACAATGGCCCGACTCCCCTCAATCACAACAGGCCCAGTCTCCTGCCTCATACAGGGCCAACTCTTCTCCCCCATACCGGGCCCACACTCCTTCCCCAACACTGAGTTAACTCTATTTCCCTCACACCAGGCTCACTCTCTGTCTACCCCCCGCATTGCTGGGCTGACTGTCTCTCCCCGTGCAGGTTCTCACGCGCTCCTCTCTCATAATGGGCCCACTCTCCTCCCTCACACCAGGCTCACACACCTTCCCCCACACTGGGCCCACTCTCCTCCCCGACATTGGGCTTGCACTCTCCCCCTCAGGGTGCTCACTCCTCCCACCACCACACTGAGCTCACTGTCCTACCACTCACTCTCATTCCCCAAGTTCTGGATCAGTGGTGCTGGAAGAGCACAGCAGTTCAGGCAGCGTCCAACGAGCAGCGAAATTAACGTTTCGGGCAAAAGCCCTTCATCAGGATGCTCGAAACATCGATTTCGCTGCTTGTTGGATGCTGCCTGAACTGCTGTGCTCTTCCAGCACCACTGATCCAGAATCTGGTTTCCAGCATCTGCAGTCATTGTTTTTACCTTATTCCCCAAGTGCTCATTCTCGCCATCCCTCCTACACTGGGCTCAATCTCCTACCTCGCAATGGGCTCACAGTCCTCCCTCACACGAGACTGACTCTTCCCTCCACTAGGCAGTTTCACTCTATACCCTCCAACACTGAGCTTGTTCTCCTCCCCAACACTGAGGTCACGCTATTACCCCATCATGGACTGACACTCCTTCCCACACTGGGCTCACCTTCCACCTGAACCTTGCCCCACTCTCCTCCCTCACACTGTGTCTTCTCTCCTCTTTCCACTGGGCTCACTCCTCTCCCTCCATTGGGCTCGCTCTCCCCCACGTGCTGAGCTCACTCTCCTCCCCCACAATGAGCTCATTCTTCTCTCCCAACACTGGACTCACTGTGCCTCTCCAAGTGGGTTCACTCTCTCTCCCGCAAACATTGAGCCTGTTCTCCGCCCCCACACAAGGCTGACCCCATTGGGTCCACTCTCCCCCCAACCCTGGGGCCTCTCTTCCCCTCAGACTGGGCTTACTCTAACTCTCCCCCACAATGGCCCCACTCTCCTCCCATACACCGGGCTCACTCTCCTCCCTCACACTGGTCTCTACACCCTCCCAGCCCCACACTTTACTCACTTAACCCTCCCCTGCCGACCCATCTACTGTGGACACATGCTCCTCCCCGACCCTGGGCTCGCTCCCCCCCCCACACTGAGCTCACCCTTCTTCCCACACACCGGTCCCATTCTCCTCCCTCAAAATGGGCCCACTCTCCTCCCTGACACCGGGTCCCCTCTCCTCCCTCACACCAGGCTCACTCACCTTCCCCTGCATTGGGCCTGCTCTCATTCCCCCACACTGGGCTCGCTCTCCTCCCTCTCAGGGGCTCATTTCGCTCCCACCACACTGAGCTCACTTTCCTACCACTCACTGGGCTCACTCTCATGCACCAAGTGCTCACTCTCGCCATCCCTCCTACACCGGGCTCACTCTCCTCTCTCGCACTGGGCTCAGAGTCCTTCTTCATGCGGGTTCACTCTCCCCCTCCCAACACTGAGCTTGTTCTCCTCCCCAACACTGAGTTCACTCAATCCCCACACCCTGGGCTGACACTCCTTCCCACACTGGGCTCGCTCTCCCCCACATGCTGAGCTCATTCTCCTTCCCCAACAATGGGCACATGGTGCCTCTCCATATGGGTTTGCTCTCCCCCTCGAACACTGAGCTTGTTCTCCACCACCACGTTGGACTGACCCTCGCCTCCCGCACCCCCCCCCCCCCCAACACACTGTGCTAACTCCCCCATTGACACTGGGTCCACTCTCCCCCCGACATTGCACCCACTCTTCCCCTCAGACTGGGCTCACTCTCCCCCTCCCCAAATGGCCCTACTCTCCTCATTCACAACAGGCCCAGTCTCCTCCCTCATACTGGGCCAACTCTTCTCCCCCATACCGGGCCCACACTCCTTCCCCAACACTGAGTTAACTCTACTTCCCTCACACCAGGATCACTCTCTGTCTACCCCCCGCATTGCTGGGCTCACTCTCTCTCCCCGTGCAGGTTCTCATGCGCTCCTCTCTCACAATGGGCCTGCTCTCCTCCTCACACCAGGCTCACACACCTTCCCCCACATTGGGCCCACTCTCCTCCCCGGCATTGGGCTTGCACTCTCCCCCTCAGGGTGCTCACTCCCCCCACCACCACACTGAGCTACCACTCATTGGACTCACTCTCATTCCCCAAGTGCTCATTCTCGCCATCCCTCCTACACTGGGCTCAATCTCCTCCCTCGCAATGGGCTCACAGTCCTCCCTCACACGAGACTGACTCTTCCCTCCACTAGGCAGTTTCACTCTATACCCTCCAACACTGAGCTTGTTCTCCTCCCCAACACTGAGTTCATTCTATTCCCCCATCCTAGACTGACACTCCTTCCCACACTGGGCTCACCTTCCACCTGAACCTTGCCCCACTCTCCTCCCTCACACTGTGTCTTCTCTCCTCTTTCCACTGGGCTCACTCCTCTCCCTCCATTGGGCTCGCTCTCCCCCACGTGCTGAGCTCACTCTCCTCCCCCACAATGAGCTCATTCTTCTCTCCCAACACTGGGCTCACTGTGCCTCTCCAAGTGGGTTCGCTCTCTCTCCCGCAAACATTGAGCCTGTTCTCCGCCCCCACACTAAGCTGACCCCATTGGGTCCACTCTCCCCCCAACCCTGGGGCCTCTCTTCCCCTCAGACTGGGCTTACTCTAACTCTCCCCTACAATGGCCCCACTCAACTCCCATACACCGGGCTCACTCTCCTCCCCCCACACTGTGCTCACACCCCTTCCCCGACACTGGGCTCATCCTGCTCCCTCACACCGGGTTCACCCTCCTCCGTCACATCAGGCCCACTCTCCTACCTCCATATTGTGCTCACCCTCCTCCCTCTCCCTGAGTTCACTCTATCCCCCCATCCTGAGCTGACACTCATTCCCACACTGGGCCCACACTCCTTCCCACACTGGGCCCACTCTCCTCCCGCACACTGGGCCCACTCTCCTCCCGCACACTGGGCCCACTCTCCTCCCTCCCATTGGGCTCACACTCCCCACATACTGAGTTCACTCTCCTCTTCCACACTGAGCTCATTCTTGTCTCCACGTGGGTTCACTTGCCCTTCTCCAACACTGAGCTTGTTCTCTGCCCTCATGCTGGACTGACCACCCTCCCCACACTGCGCTCACTCTCCCACTGACATTGGATCTACTCTCCTCCCCGACACTGGGCCCACTCTCCCCCTCAGACTCCCCTCCCCCAAATGGTCCACACTCCTCCCACACACTGGGCTCACCCTATTTCTTCACGCCGGTCTCAGACTCAGTCAGCCCCCACAATGCTGGGCTCATTATCCCTCCCCACGCAGGTTCAAGCTCACTCCCACCTCACACTGGGCTTACTCTCCCGCACACGCTGAGCTCATTCTCCTCCTCCACACTGGGCTCACTTTATTCCCCAATGCTGGGCTCACGCTCCTTCCCTCACACTGGGCTGACTCTCCTCCTTCACACAATCCTCCCGCTATCCCGGGAATTACTCTCCCCCCACAATGCTGGGCTCACTGCCCCTCCCAATGCAAGTTCACTCTCCCCTCCACCCTCTCCAACACTGAGCTTGTTCTCCTCCCCTGCACTGAATACACTCTCCTCCCCCATGCTTGGCTGACACTCCTCCCCACACTGTGCTCACACTCCAACTTCCAACCCCCTCCCCCCGACACAGGGCACACTTTCTCCCAACTGTGGGCCCACACTCCTCCCTCACACTGGGCTCGCTTACCCCACACACTGGGCCCACTCTTCTCCCCCACACTGAGATCACTCTCTCTCCCTGACATTGGGCTCACTCTTCTCCCCCACCCTCGGCTCACTCTCCTCATCTCTTGCGCTGCTGCCCAGACTGGACTTGTTATTCTCCCACACACTGGACTCTTCCCTAATCTTCTGGAAATTATTTGAGGACATAACTATGAAGATGGACAAGGGAGAGCCAGTGGATACAGTGTACCTGGACATTCAGAAAGCCTTTGATAAAGTCCCAAATAGGAGATTAGTGAGTAAAATTAGGGCACATGGTATTGGGGCAAAATACTGCGATGGATTGAAAATTGGCTATGGTTCGGTGCTGGGACTGCAGCTGTTTACACTATACATTAATGATATAGATGAAGGCAATAAAAGTAATATTAGCAAATGTGCTGATGACACAAAGCTGGGTAGCAGGGTGAAATGTGAGGAGGATGTTATGAAAATACTGGGTGACCTGGACAGGCTAGGTGAGTGGACGGCTGCATGGCAGATGCAGTTTAATGTGGATAAATGTGTGGTTATCCACTGTGGTGGCAAGAACAGGAAGGCAAATTACGACCTAAATGGAGTCACGTTAGGTAAAGGGGCAGTACAACGCGATCTAGGTGTTCTTGTACATCAGTCAATGAAAGCAAGCATGCAGGTACAGCAGGCAGTGAAGAAAGCTAATGGCCTGCTGGCTTTCATAACAAGGGGAATTGAGTAGAGGAGCAAAGAGGTCCTTCTGCAGCTGTACAGGGCCCTGGTGAGAATGCTCCTGGAGTATTAAATGTAGTTTTGGTCTCCAAATTTGAAGAAGACATTCTGGCTATTGAGGGAGTGTAGCGTAGGTTCACGAGGTCAATTCCTGGAATGGTGGATTATCATATGTTGAAAGATTAGAGCGACTGGGCTTGTATGTGCTTGAGTTTAGAAGGCTGAGAGGGGATCCGATTGAGACATATAAGATTATTAAAGGCTTGGACATTCTGGAGGCAGGAAACATATTTCCGCTGATGGGTGAGTGCCGAACCAGGGGACACAGCTTAAAAATAAAGAGTAGGCCATTTAGGACAGAGATGAGGAGAAACTTCTTCACCCAGTGAGTGGTGGGTGTATGGAATGTTCTGCCCCAGAGGGCAGTGGAGGCCAAGTCTCTGGATTCATTTAAGAAAGAGTTGGATAGGGCTCTTAATGATGGTGGAATCAAGGGTTATGGAGATAAGGCAGGAACAGGATACTGATTGAGGATGATCAACCATGATCATAATGAATAGTGGTGCAGGCTCGAAGGGCTGAATGGCCTACCCCTGCACCTATTGTCTATATTGGCTTACTCACCATCCACTCCCCACCCACCCCCATAATGTGCTCACTACCCACACCTCCACTGGCCTCACCCTCCTCCTTCACGCTAGGCTCACGCTTCCCCCCAAACCCCAACGCAACTTTACTCTCTTCCCCCTCCAATACAGAGCTTGTTCTCCTCCCCGACACTGAGCTCACTGTGATTCCCCATCCTGGGTTGAAACTTCTCCCACACACTGGGCTCATTCTCCCCCCACACTGGGCCCAATCTCTTCCCTCACAGCAGCCTTGCTCAACTTCATACGATGGGCCCACTCTCTTCCCTCACTGTGGGCTCTCACTTGCCCACAGGCTGAACTCAATCTCCTTCACCCACTCTGTACTCACTCTCATCCCCCAAGTGCTCACTTTTGCCTCTACCCCTACACTGGGCACACTCGCCCCTCTCTTACACAGGGCGCACGGTCCTCTCTCACGATAGGCTGACTCCTCGCTCCCACCAAACAACACGGGGTCTTTCTCATCACTCCAATACTGAAATTGTTTTTGCCCACACTCCTCCCCCACGCTGGGGTCACACACCCTCCCCTACACTGGGCTCACACACCCTCCCCCACACTGGGCTCACACACCCTCCCCCCACACTGGGGTCACACACCCTCCCCCACACTGGGGTCACACACCCTCCCCCCACACTGGGCTCACACACCCTCCCCCCACACTGGGCTCACACACCCTCCCCCACACTGGGGTCACACACCCTCCCCCCACACTAGGTTCACACACCCTCCCCCCACACTGGGCTCACACACCCTCCCCCACACTGGGCTCACACCCCCCCCCCCCCCACACTGGGCTCACACACCCTCCCCCACACTGGGCTCACACACCCTCCCCCCACACTGGGCTCACACACCCTCCCCCCACACTGGGCTCACACACCCTCACCCCACACTGGGCTCACACACCCTCCCCCCACACTAGGTTCACACACCCTCACCCCACACTGGGCTCACACCCCCCCCCCCCCCACACTGGGGTCACACACCCTCCCCCACACTGGGCTCACACACCCTTCCCCCACACTGGGGTCACACACCCTCCTCCACACTGGGCTCACACACCCTCCCCCACACTGGGCTCACACAACCTCCCCCCACAATGGGCTCACACACCCTCCCCCCACACTGGGGTCACACACCCTCCCCCACACTGGGGTCACACACCCTCCCCCACACTGGGCTCACACACCCTCCCCCCACACTGGGGTCACACACCCACCCCCCACACTGGGCTCACACACCCTCCCCCCACACTGGGGTCACACACCCTCCCCCACACTGGGCTCACACACCCTCCCCCACACTGGGCTCACACACCCTCCCCCCACAAAGTGCTCACACACCCTCCCCCACACTGGGGTCACACACCCTCCCCCCACACTGGGCTCACACACCCTCCCCCCACAAAGTGCTCACACACCCTCCCCCCACACTGGGGTCACACACCCTCCCCCCACACTGGGCTCACACACCCTCCCCCACACTGGGGTCACACACCCTCCCCCCACACTGGGCTCACACACCCTCCCCACACTGGGTTCACACACCTTCCCCCACACTGGGGTCACACACCCTCCCCCACACTGGGCTCACACACCCTCCCCCCACACTGGGCTCACACACCTCCCCCCACACTGGGCTCACACACCCTCCCCCACACTGGGCTCACACACCCTCCCCCACACTGGGCTCACACACCCACCCCCACACTGGGCTCACACACCCTCCCCCACACTCTGCTCACACACCCTCCCCGACACTGGGCTCACACACCCTCCCCCACACTGGGCTCACACACCCTCCCCCCACACTGGGCTCACACACCCACCCCCACACTGGGGTCACACACCTTCCCCCACACTGGGCACACACACTCTCCCCCCACACTGGGCTCACACACCCTCCCCCACACTCTGCTCACACACCCTCCCCCACACTGGGCTCACACACCCTCCCCCCACACTGGGGTCACACACCTTCCCCCCACACTGGGCTCACACACCCTCCCCCCACACTGGGCTCACACACCCTCCCCCCACACTGGGCTCACACACCCTCCCCCACACTGGGGTCACACACCCTCCCCCCAACACTGGGGTCACACACCTTCCCCCACACTGGGCTCACACACCTTCCCCCACACTGGGCTCACACACCCTCCCACCCCACACTCTGCTCACACACCTCCCCCCACACTGGGCTCACACACCCTCCCCCCACACTGGGCTCACACACCTCCCCCCACACTGGGCTCACACACCCTCCCCCCACACTGGGCTCACACACCCTCCCCACACACTGGGCTCACACACCTCCCCCCACACTGGGCTCACACACCCTCCCCCACACTGGGCTCACACACCCTCCCCCACACTGGGGTCACACACCTTCCCCCACACTGGGCTCACACACCCTCTCCCAACACTGGGCTCACACACCCACCCCCACACTGTGCTTACACACCCTCCCCCACACTGGGCTCACACACCCTCCCCCACACTGGGGTCACACACCTTCCCCCACACTGGGCACACACACCCTCCCCCCACACTGGGCTCACACACCCTCCCCCCACACTGGGCTCACACACCCTCCCCCCAACACTGGGCACACACACCCTCCCCCCCCACACTGGGGTCACACACCCTCCCCCCACACTGGGCTCACACACCCTCCCCCCACACTGGGCTCACACACCCTCCCCCCACACTGGGCTCACACACCCTCACCCCACACTGGGCTCACACACCCTCCCCCCACACTAGGTTCACACACCCTCACCCCACACTGGGCTCACACCCCCCCCCCCCACACTGGGGTCACACACCCTCCCCCACACTGGGCTCACACACCCTTCCCCCACACTGGGGTCACACACCCTCCTCCACACTGGGCTCACACACCCTCCCCCACACTGGGCTCACACAACCTCCCCCCACAATGGGCTCACACACCCTCCCCCCACACTGGGGTCACACACCCTCCCCCACACTGGGGTCACACACCCTCCCCCCACACTGGGGTCACACACCCTCCCCCACACTGGGGTCACACACCCTCCCCCACACTGGGCTCACACACCCTCCCCCCACACTGGGGTCACACACCCTCCCCCACACTGGGCTCACACACCCTCCCCCACACTGGGCTCACACACCCTCCCCCCACAAAGTGCTCACACACCCTCCCCCACACTGGGGTCACACACCCTCCCCCCACACTGGGCTCACACACCCTCCCCCCACAAAGTGCTCACACACCCTCCCCCCACACTGGGGTCACACACCCTCCCCCCACACTGGGCTCACACACCCTCCCCCACACTGGGGTCACACACCCTCCCCCCACACTGGGCTCACACACCCTCCCCACACTGGGTTCACACACCTTCCCCCACACTGGGGTCACACACCCTCCCCCACACTGGGCTCACACACCCTCCCCCCACACTGGGCTCACACACCTCCCCCCACACTGGGCTCACACACCCTCCCCCACACTGGGCTCACACACCCACCCCCACACTGGGCTCACACACCCTCCCCCACACTCTGCTCACACACCCTCCCCGACACTGGGCTCACACACCCTCCCCCACACTGGGCTCACACACCCTCCCCCCACACTGGGCTCACACACCCACCCCCACCCTGGGGTCACACACCTTCCCCCACACTGGGCACACACACTCTCCCCCCACACTGGGCTCACACACCCTCCCCCACACTCTGCTCACACACCCTCCCCCACACTGGGATCACACACCCTCCCCCCACACTGGGGTCACACACCTTCCCCCCACACTGGGCTCACACACCCTCCCCCCACACTGGGCTCACACACCCTCCCCCCACACTGGGCTCACACACCCTCCCCCACACTGGGGTCACACACCCTCCCCCCACACTGGGGTCACACACCTTCCCCCACACTGGGCTCACACACCTTCCCCCACACTGGGCTCACACACCCTCCCACCCCACACTCTGCTCACACACCTCCCCCCACACTGGGCTCACACACCCTCCCCCCACACTGGGCTCACACACCCTCCCCCACACTGGGGTCACACACCCTCCCCACACACTGGGCTCACACACCTCCCCCCACACTGGGCTCACACACCCTCCCCACACACTGGGCTCACACACCTCCCCCCACACTGGGCTCACACACCCTCCCCCACACTGGGCTCACACACCCTCCCCCACACTGGGGTCACACACCTTCCCCCACACTGGGCTCACACACCCTCCCCCAACACTGGGCTAACACACCCACCCCCACACTGTGCTTACACACCCTCCCCCACACTGGGCACACACACCCTCCCCCACACTGGGGTCACACACCTTCCCCCACACTGGGCACACACACCCTCCCCCCACACTGGGCTCACACACCTTCCCCCCACACTGGGCTCACACACCCTCCCCCCAACACTGGGCACACACACCCTCCCCCCCACACTGGGCTCAAACACCCTCCCACCCCACACTGGGCTCACACACCCTCCCCCACACTCTGCTCACACACCCTCCCCGACACTGGGCTCACACACCCTCCCCCACACTGGGTTCACACACCCTCCCCCACACTCTGCTCACACACCCTCCCCACACACTGGGCTCACACACCTCCCCCCACACTGGGCTCACACACCCTCCCCCACACTGGGCTCACACACCCTCCCCCACACTCTGCTCACACACCCTCCCCCACACTGGGCTCACACACCTTCCCCCACACTGGGCTCACACACCCTCCCCCACACTCTGCTCACACACCCTCCCCCACACTGGGCTCACACACCCTCCCCCACACTGGGCTCACACACCCTCCCCCCACACTGGGCTCACACACCCACCCCCACACTGGGCTCACACACCCTCCCCCACACTGGGCTCACACACCCTCCCCCACACTGGGCTCACACACCTTCCCCCACACTGGGCTCACACACCCTCCCCCCACACTGGGCTCACACACCCACCCCCACACTGTGCTCACACACCCTCCCCCACACTGGGGTCACACACCTTCCCCCACACTGTGCTCACACACCCTCCCCCCACACTGGGCTCACACACCCTCCCCCCACACTGGGCTCACACACCCTCCCCCCCACACTGGGCACACACACCCTCCCCCCCACACTGGGCTCACACACCCTCCCACCCCACACTGGGCACACACACCCTCCCCCACACTGGGCTCACACACTCTCCCCCCACACTGGGCTCACACACCCTCCCCCACACTGGGGTCACACACCCTCCCCCACACTGGGGTCACACACCCTCCCCCACACTGGGCTCACACACCCACCCCCACACTGGGCTCACACACTCTCCCCCACACTGGGCTCACACACCCTCCCCCACACTGGGGTCACACACCCTCCCCCACACTGGGGTCACACACCCTCCCCCCACACTGGGCTCACACACCCACCCCCACACTGGGGTCACACACCTTCCCCCACACTGGGCTCACACACCCTCCCCCACACTGGGCTCACACACCCACCCCCCACACTGGGCTCACACACCCTCCCCCCACACTGGGCTCACACACCCTCCCCCCACACTGGGCTCACACACCTCCCCCCACACTGGGCTCACACACCCTCCCCCCACACTGGGCTCACACACCCTCCCCACACACTGGGCTCACACACCTCCCCCCACACTGGGCTCACACACCCTCCCCCACACTGGGCTCACACACCCTCCCCCACACTGGGGTCACACACCTTCCCCCACACTGGGCTCACACACCCTCCCCCAACACTGGGCTCACACACCCACCCCCACACTGTGCTTACACACCCTCCCCCACACTGGGCTCACACACCCTCCCCCACACTGGGGTCACACACCTTCCCCCACACTGGGCACACACACCCTCCCCCCACACTGGGCTCACACACCCTCCCCCCACACTGGGCTCACACACCCTCCCCCCAACACTGGGCACACACACCCTCCCCCCCACACTGGGGTCACACACCCTCCCCCCACACTGGGCTCACACACCCTCCCCCCACACTGGGCTCACACACCCTCCCCCCACACTGGGCTCACACACCCTCACCCCACACTGGGCTCACACACCCTCCCCCCACACTAGGTTCACACACCCTCACCCCACACTGGGCTCACACCCCCCCCCCCCCCACACTGGGGTCACACACCCTCCCCCACACTGGGCTCACACACCCTTCCCCCACACTGGGGTCACACACCCTCCTCCACACTGGGCTCACACACCCTCCCCCACACTGGGCTCACACAACCTCCCCCCACAATGGGCTCACACACCCTCCCCCCACACTGGGGTCACACACCCTCCCCCACACTGGGGTCACACACCCTCCCCCCACACTGGGGTCACACACCCTCCCCCACACTGGGGTCACACACCCTCCCCCACACTGGGCTCACACACCCTCCCCCCACACTGGGGTCACACACCCACCCCCCACACTGGGCTCACACACCCTCCCCCCACACTGGGGTCACACACCCTCCCCCACACTGGGGTCACACACCCTCCCCCCACACTGGGCTCACACACCTCCCCCCACACTGGGCTCACACACCCTCCCCCCACAAAGTGCTCACACACCCTCCCCCACACTGGGGTCACACACCCTCCCCCCACACTGGGCTCACACACCCTCCCCCCACAAAGTGCTCACACACCCTCCCCCCACACTGGGGTCACACACCCTCCCCCCACACTGGGCTCACACACCCTCCCCCACACTGGGGTCACACACCCTCCCCCCACACTGGGCTCACACACCCTCCCCACACTGGGTTCACACACCTTCCCCCACACTGGGGTCACACACCCTCCCCCACACTGGGCTCACACACCCTCCCCCCACACTGGGCTCACACACCTCCCCCCACACTGGGCTCACACACCCTCCCCCACACTGGGCTCACACACCCTCCCCCACACTGGGCTCACACACCCACCCCCACACTGGGCTCACACACCCTCCCCCACACTCTGCTCACACACCCTCCCCGACACTGGGCTCACACACCCTCCCCCACACTGGGCTCACACACCCTCCCCCCACACTGGGCTCACACACCCACCCCCACACTGGGGTCACACACCTTCCCCCACACTGGGCACACACACTCTCCCCCCACACTGGGCTCACACACCCTCCCCCACACTCTGCTCACACACCCTCCCCCACACTGGGCTCACACACCCTCCCCCCACACTGGGGTCACACACCTTCCCCCCACACTGGGCTCACACACCCTCCCCCCACACTGGGCTCACACACCCTCCCCCACACTGGGGTCACACACCCTCCCCCCACACTGGGGTCACACACCTTCCCCCACACTGGGCTCACACACCTTCCCCCACACTGGGCTCACACACCCTCCCACCCCACACTCTGCTCACACACCTCCCCCCACACTGGGCTCACACACCCTCCCCCCACACTGGGCTCACACACCCTCCCCCCACACTGGGGTCACACACCCTCCCCACACACTGGGCTCACACACCTCCCCCCACACTGGGCTCACACACCCTCCCCACACACTGGGCTCACACACCTCCCCCCACACTGGGCTCACACACCCTCCCCCACACTGGGCTCACACACCCTCCCCCACACTGGGGTCACACACCTTCCCCCACACTGGGCTCACACACCCTCCCCCAACACTGGGCTCACACACCCACCCCCACACTGTGCTTACACACCCTCCCCCACACTGGGCTCACACACCCTCCCCCACACTGGGGTCACACACCTTCCCCCACACTGGGCACACACACCCTCCCCCCACACTGGGCTCACACACCTTCCCCCCACACTGGGCTCACACACCCTCCCCCCAACACTGGGCACACACACCCTCCCCACACACTGGGCTCACACACCTCCCCCCACACTGGGCTCACACACCCTCCCCCACACTGGGCTCACACACCCTCCCCCACACTCTGCTCACACACCCTCCCCCACACTGGGCTCACACACCTTCCCCCACACTGGGCTCACACACCCTCCCCCACACTCTGCTCACACACCCTCCCCCACACTGGGCTCACACACCCTCCCCCACACTGGGCTCACACACCCTCCCCCCACACTGGGCTCACACACCCACCCCCACACTGGGCTCACACACCCTCCCCCACACTGGGCTCACACACCCTCCCCCACACTGGGGTCACACACCTTCCCCCACACTGGGCTCACACACCCTCCCCCCACACTGGGCTCACACACCCACCCCCACACTGTGCTCACACACCCTCCCCCACACTGGGGTCACACACCTTCCCCCACACTGTGCTCACACACCCTCCCCCCACACTGGGCTCACACACCCTCCCCCCACACTGGGCTCACACACCCTCCCCCCCACACTGGGCACACACACCCTCCCCCCCACACTGGGCTCACACACCCTCCCACCCCACACTGGGCACACACACCCTCCCCCACACTGGGCTCACACACTCTCCCCCCACACTGGGCTCACACACCCTCCCCCACACTGGGGTCACACACCCTCCCCCACACTGGGGTCACACACCCTCCCCCCACACTGGGCTCACACACCCACCCCCACACTGGGCTCACACACCCTTTTCCCCCACACTGGGCTCACACACCCTCCCCCACACTGGGGTCACACACCCTCCCCCACACTGGGGTCACACACCCTCCCCCCACACTGGGCTCACACACCCACCCCCACACTGGGGTCACACACCTTCCCCCACACTGGGCTCACACACCCTCCCCCACACTGGGCTCACACACCCACCCCCCACACTGGGCTCACACACCCACCCCCACACTGGGGTCACACACCTTCCCCCACACTGGGGTCACACACCCTCCCCACACACTGGGCTCACACACCCTCCCCCATACTGGGGTCACACACCCTCCCCCCACACTGGGCTCACACACCCTCCCCCACACTGGGCTCACACACCCTCCCCCACACTGGGGTCACACACCTTCCCCCACACTGGGCTCACACACCCTCCCCACACACTGGGCTCACACACCCTCCCCCACACTGGGCTCACACACCCTCCCCCACACTGGGCTCACACACCCACCCCCACACTGGGCTCACACACCCTCCCCCACACTGGGCTCACACACACCTTCCCCCACACTGGGCTCACACACCCTCCCCCACACTGGGCTCACACACCTTCCCCCACACTGGGCTCACACACCCACCCCCACACTGGGCTCACACACCCTCCTCCCACACTGGGCTCACACACCCTCCCCCACACTGGGCTCACACACCCTCCCCCCACACTGGGCTCACACACCCTCCCCCACACTGGGCTCACACTCCCACTGTAACGTTAGGCTCCCTGTCCCCCCTCAAGCAGCTTTTCTCTCCCCGCTCCAACACTGAGTTTGTTCTCCTCCCCTACACTGAGTACACTCTACTCCCCCACTCTGACCTGTCACTCCTCC
The DNA here is from genome assembly GCF_020745735.1 of Hemiscyllium ocellatum. Taxonomy (NCBI): domain Eukaryota; kingdom Metazoa; phylum Chordata; class Chondrichthyes; order Orectolobiformes; family Hemiscylliidae; genus Hemiscyllium; species Hemiscyllium ocellatum. The sequence continues at coordinate 28,125,378 of NC_083445.1, forward strand.
CCACACTACACTCACTCTCTCTCCAACACTGGCGCCACGCACCTCCCCAATCTCCTTCCCCCACACTCAGCTCACTCTCCTCATCTCTTGCTGGGTTCGGTCTCCTCACCCTCACTGGACTCTCACCCCTCACCCTCCCGACATTGTGTTCATTCTCCCTCCAACACTGGACTGACTCTCCCCTCCCCATGCAGGATCACTCTTCCCCCTCCAAAACTGAGCTTGTTCTCCTCCCCCACTCTGAGCTCACTTCATTTCCACCAATTTGTGTGACACACCACCTCACACTGCACTCATTCTCCCCCAAACTGCGCTCAGTCTCCCCTACACGCTGGGCTCAATCTCCTCCCTCACAATGGGCTCACACAATCCCACACGCTGAACTCACTCTCAATCGCCCACTCTGTGCTCACTCCCATCCCCCACGTGCTCACTGTCACCCCATCCCTACAGGGCTCACTCTCCCTCTCCCCCATTCTCTCTCTCTTCTCCACTGGGCCCGGTCTCCCCCTGTCACACACTGGATCCACTCTCTTCCTTCACGCTCGGCTGACTCTCCAATCCCCACCATGTGGGTTCTTTCTCCTCCCTCCAACATTGAGCTTATTCTCCCCCACAGGGCGCTCGCTGTATTCCTCCATCCTGGTCTGACTGTTGGGCTCATGCTGGGCTCGCTCTACCCCACACACTGGGCTCACTCTCCTTCCTCCCACTGGGCTCGCTCACCCCTACATACTGAGCTGACGCTCCTCCCCAAACTGAGCTCATTCTCCTCCCCCAGTGCTGTGCTCACTGTGCCTGTCCACATGGGTTTGTATTCCCCCCTCCAACACTGAGCTTGTTCTCCATTCCTACACTGGGCTGACACCCCTCCCTATACCACATTCATTCTCCATCGACACTGGGCTCACTCTCCCCCTCCTTCACAACAGGCTCACCCTCCTTCCCACACAATGGGCCCGCTCTGATCCCTCACACTGTGCTCACTCTCTGACCCTCATGCCTTGCTCACTCACCTCCCCAATGCTAGGCTCACAGTCTGCCCCTCACACTGGGCTCAGTTTCCTCCCCAACACTGGGCTCAGACATCTTGCCCTACCAGCTGGGCTCACTCTACACCATCATGCTGGGCCCAGTGTCCACCCAACACTGGGCTTACACTCATCCCCCACACTGGGATCACTCTCTTCCCTTGACACTGGACACGCTCTCTGACACTGGGCCCACTGACCTCCCTCACACTGGGCTCACTCTCCTACCACACACTGAGCTCACTCACCCCCAGACACACACTGAATCCATTCTCCTCCCTCAAATGGGACTCACCCAACTCCTTCACCTGGGCTCACTCTCCTCCCACATGCTAGACTGACTCTCTACCCCTCTCCCCATGTGGGTACACTCTCTCCCCACCAACACTGAACTTGATGTCCTCCCCCGCACCAAGCTCACTCTATTCGCTCATTCTTGGCTGACACTCCTCCCCACACTGCGCTCACTCTGCCCTGACACTGAGACCACTCTCCTCCTCACGCTGGGCTCATTCTCTTCCTCCAATGCCACACTCACTTTGCCTCTAAATGTGCATTCGCTCTCTGCCCTCCAACAGTGAGCTTGTTCTCCTTTCCCACACCAGGTTATCACCCCTCCACACACTGCGCTCACTGACATTGAGCCCACCTTCCCCCTCAGACTGCGCTTATTCTCCCCCACCCGCACACTGGGCCCACTCTCCTTCCTTGCACTGGGCTCACACTCCTTGCCACACATTGAGCCCACTCTGCTGCCTCACGCTGTTCTCACTCTCTGACCCACACTGGGCTCATACTCTGCCCCTCATACTGGGCTCAGTTTCCTACCCTACCTGCTGGGCTGCCTCCATTCCCCCCACACTGGGCTTACTGTCCTCCCCCAATCTGGGCCTACTCTCTCCCTCACCCTGGGCCCACTCTATTCCCTCTCCCACGCTGTGCTCACTCTCCTACCACACACTAGGCTCACTCACCCATCACACTGGGCTAACTCACCACCACCACATTGGGTCCACTCTCCTCCCTCACAATGGGCTCACTATTCTTTCCTCACACTTGTCTCATTCTCCTCCTCACATGCTGGACTCGCTCTCCTCCCTCACAATAAGCTGACTCTACCCCCACTGATGCAAGTTCTTTCTCCACTCTCCAACACTGAGCTCATTCTCCTCCTCCTCCTCATGCTGGGCTCGCTCTCCTCCCCTCACACTGGGCTCGCTCCTCTTCCCTCACACCCGGCTCACGCTCCCCGCCCCCCCCCTCCACACTATGCTTACTCTACCCCCCTCCCTTGTGCTCACTCTCAACCCCTCACTGTGCTCCTGTATCCCCCAACACTCTGTCCTCTCCATCACCCCCCACTCCACACTGTGCTCACTATCCCTCCCTCACACTAGGCTCACTCTCCTTCACCGCACTGAGCTCACTCTACTCCAAGCTGGGCTGATACTCCTCCCCACACTGCACTCACTATCCCATTGACCCTGGGCCCACGGTCCTCCTTCACCATGGCCCCACTTTCCTCCCCCATAGTGGGCTTACTCTCCTCCCTCACACTGAGCACACTCTCCTCCCTCACACTGAGCACATTCTCCTCCCTCACACTGAGCACACTCTCCTCCCTCACACTGAGCACATTCTCCTCCCTCACACTGAGCACATTCTCCTCCCTCACACTGAGCACACTCTCCTCCCTCACACTGAGCACATTCTCCTCCCTCACACTGAGCACACTCTCCTCCCTCACACTGAGCACATTCTCCTCCCTCACACTGAGCACACTCTCCTCCCTCACACTGAGCACATTCTCCTCCCTCACACTGAGCACACTCTTCTCCTTCATACTTGGCTAGCTCTCCTTGTTCACAATGGGCTCATTGTCCTCCAACTGCGCTGGGCTCACAGTCCCACTCCACCACACTGGGCCCACTATCCCCCTCCCTCAAACCAAGCTCACAGTCGTCCCTCACGCTAGGCTGACCCCCACACTCCCAGGCGGGTTCTTTCTCCCCCTTCCAACACTGAGCTTGTTCTCCTTCCCCACACCCCGAGCTCACTCCCCTCCCCCATTCTGGGCTCACTCTCTTCCCCTCAGGCTTTGCTTCTTCTCCTACCCAACACTTGGCTCGCTCTTACTGTTTACACAGGGATCACTGTCCTCCCCCCATATAAGACTCACTCTCTTCCCCTCACTCTGGGCTCACTCTCCTTCACCTACACTGGGCTCATTATCCCCTTCCTCCACACTGGGGTTGCTCTCCTCCCTCACACTGTGCTCACAACCCGCACCCCCCCCTCCCCTGACACTGGGCTCACTCCCCTCCCCTCATGCTGGGCTCACACGCCTCCCCCCACACTGGGTTCACTTTCCTACCACACACTGGGCTCACTCTCATGCTCCAAGTGCTCACTCTCGACACTCCCGTCTACACTGTGCTCACTCTCCCCCTTCCCCACACTAGGCCCAAGCTCCTCCCTCACACTGGTCTTATTCTCCTCCCTCATGCTAGGCTAACTGTCCTCCCCACCAATGGGTTCACTCACCACACCCCCAACACCTAGCTTGTTCTCCTCCCCCACACTAAGCTCACTCAATTCCCCCAACTTGGGCTGACGCTGCTTCCTTCACACTGGTCTCAATCTCTTCCCCCACACTAGGCTCACACTCCTTCCCCAACACTGGACTCCCTCGCCTCCCCCCACAGTGGGCCCTCTCTCCTCCCCCACACTGGGCTCACTCTCATACCCACTCATGCTGAGCTCGCTCTCTTCACCAAAACTGGGCTCACTCTCCTACCCCTTCATTGGGCTCAGTCTCACCCCCTTCAACAATGAAATTGATCTCCTCCCCCATGCTGGATTAATAGTACTCCCCACACTGCACTCACTCCCTCACCGACACTGGGCTCACTTTCCTCCCCAACACTGGGCTCTCACACATTTCCCCCACTCTGGGCTTACTCTCCTCCCCCCACACAGGCCACACTCTCCTCCCCAACACTGGGCTTACTTTTCCAACACCCAACACTGTGTTCACTCACCTCCCTCACACTGTGCTCACTTACATCCCTCACACAGGGCTCTCTTCTCCCTCCACACTGGGCTCACATGCCTTCTCTCATGCTAGGCTCACTCTCCTCCGTCACACTAGGGCTACTCTGCCCCTGCAACACTGGGCTCACCGACCTTCCACATGCAGGTTCTCTCCCCGCGCTCTAACATTGAGCTTGTTCTCCTCCCCAACACTGAGCTCACTCTACTCTGCAACACTGGGTTGACACTCCTCCCCACACTGTGCTTACTCTCCCACTGACACTGGGCCTACTGTCTCCCTTATATTGGCCCACTCTCCTCTCTCACAGAGGGCCCACTCTCCTTCCTCCTCTACACTAGACCAATGCTTCTTCCCTCATACAGGGCTCACTCTGCCCCACCCTGCCTCCTGTAAAAACACCATCCCTTATTCCCAATTCCTCCGCCTCTGCCGCATCTGTTCCAAGGATGACCAATTCCACCGCAGAAAATCCCAGATGGCCTCCTTCTTCAAAGACCACAATTTTCCCTCCCGTATGCTCAACTACACTCTCCACCCTCACAGTGGGGTCACTCTCCTCCCTCACAGTGGGGTCACTCTCCTCCCTCACAGTGGGGTCACTCTCCTCCCTCGCCATGAGCTCACTTTCCTCTCCTCACAGTGGGTTCACTCTCCTCCCTCACAGTGAGCTCACTCTCGTCTCTCACAGTGGGCTCACTCTCCTCCCCTCACAGTGGGCTCACTCTCCTCCCTCACAGTGGGCCCACTCTCCTCCCTCAAAGTGGGTTCACTCTCCTCCCCTCACAGTAGGCTCACTCTCGTCTCTCTGACAGTGGGCTCACTCTCCTCTCTCACAGTGGGCTCACTCTCCTCCCTCAAAGTGGGTTCACTCTCCTCTCCTCAGAGTGGTGTCACTCTCCTCCCCTCACAGTGGGCTCACTCTCCTCCCTCACAGTGGGCTCACTCTCCTCTCTCACAGTGGGCTCACTCTCCTCCCTCAAAGTGGGTTCACTCTCCTCTCCTCAGAGTGGTGTCACTCTCCTCCCCTCACAGTGGGCTCACTCTCCTCCCTCACAGTGAGCTCACTCTCGTCTCTCACAGTGGGCTCTCTCTCCTCCCCTCACAGTGGGCTCACTCTCCTCCCTCACAGTGGGCCCACTCTCCTCCCTCAAAGTGGGTTCACTCTCCTCCCCTCACAGTAGGCTCACTCTCGTCTCTCTGACAGTGGGCTCACTCTCCTCTCTCACAGTGGGCTCACTCTCCTCCCTCAAAGTGGGTCACTCTCCTCTCCTCAGAGTGGTGTCACTCTCCTCCCCTCACAGTGGGCTCACTCTCCTCCCTCACAGTGGGCTCACTCTCCTCTCCTCACAGTAGGGTCACTCACTCCCCTCACAGTGGTTTCACTCTTCTCCCCTCACAGTGTGTTCACTCTCCTCTCCTCACAGTGGGTTCACTCTCCTCCCTCACAGTGAGCTCACTCTCGTCTCTCACAGTGGGCTCACTCTCCTCCCCTCACAGTGGGCTCACTCTCCTCCCCTCACAGTGGGGTCACTCTCCTCCCTCACCGTGAGCTCACTTTCCTCTCCTCACAGTGGGTTCACTCTCCTCCCTCACAGTGGGCTCACTCTCCTCTCTTCAGAGTGGTGTCACTCTCCTCCCCTCACAGTGGGCTCAGTCTCCTCTCCTCACTGTGGTCTCCCTCTCCTCCCTCACAGTGGGCTCACTCTTCTCCCTCACAGTGGGCTCACTCTCCTCTCTTCACAGTTGACTCGCTCTCCTCCCCTCACAGTGGGGTCACTCTCCTCCCTCACAGTGGGCTCACTCTCCTCCCTCACAGTGGGCTCACTCTTCTCCCTCACAGTGGGCTCACTCTCCTCTCTTCACAGTTGACTCGCTCTCCTCCCCTCACAGTGGGGTCACTCTCCTCCCTCACAGTGGGCTCACTCTCCTCCCTCACAGTGGGCTCACTCTTCTCCCTCACAGTGGGCTCACTCTCCTCTCCTCACAGTGGGCTCACTCTCCTCTCCTCACAGTAGGGTCACTCTTCTCCCCTCACAGTGGTTTCACTCATCTCCCCTCAGTGTGTTCACTCTCCTTCCTCACAGTGGGTTCACTCTCCTTCCCCACAGTGGGTTCACTCTCCTCCTTCTCAGAGGGTTCACTCTCCTTCCCCACAGTGGGTTCACTCTCCTCTCCTCACAGTGGGTTCACTCTCCTCCCTCTCAGTGGGTTCACTCTCCTCTCCCCACAGTGGGTTCACTCTCCTCTCCCCACAGTGGGTTCACTCTCCCCTCCCCACAGTGGGTTGACTCTCCTCTCCTCACAGTGGGTTCACTCTCCTCTCCCCACAGTGGGTTCACTCTCCTCTCCTCACTGTGGGCTCACTCTCCTCTCTCACAGTGGGGTCACTCTTCTCCCTCACAGTGGGTTCACTCTCCTCTCCTCACTGTGGGCTCACTCTCCTCTCCTCACAGTGGGTTCACTCTCCTCTCTCACAGTGGGTTCACTCTCCTCTCTCACAGTGGGGTCACTCTTCTCCCTCACAGTGGGTTCACTCTCCTCTCCTCACTGTGGGCTCACTCTCCTCCCCTCACAGTGGGTTCACTCTCCTCTCTCACAGTGGGGTCACTCTTCTCCCTCACAGTGGGTTCACTCTCCTCTCCTCACTGTGGGCTCACTCTCCTCTCCTCACAGTGGGTTCACTCTCCTCTCTCACAGTGGGTTCTCTCTCCTCTCCTCACAGTGGGCTCACTCTCCTCTCCTCACAGTGTGCTCACTCTCCTCTCTCACAGTGGGGTCACTCTCCTCTCCTCACAGTGGGGTCACTCTCCTCCCCTCACAGTGGGGTCACTCTCCTCCCCTCACACTGTGCTCGCTCTCCTCTCCTCACAGTGGGGTCACTCTCCTCCCCTCACACTGTGCTCGCTCTCCTCTCCTCACAGTGGGGTCAGTCTCCTCCCCTCACAGTGGGGTCACTCTCCCCCCCTCACAGTGGGCCCACTCTCCTCCCTCACACTGTGCTCGCTCTCCTCTCCTCACAGTGGGCTCGCTCTCCTCCCCTCCTCAACACTACACTCACCGTCCTTCCCCACATGGGTTCACTCTCCCGCCTCCAACACTGAGCTTGTTCACCTGCCCCACACTGAGCTCACTCTATTCCCCCACATTAGGCTAACACTGCTTCCCACATAGCCCTCGTTGTCCTCCCTTACACTTGGCTCCCTCTCCTCCCCAACATTGGGCTTGCTCCTCTCCCCTCACCCTCTGGTCATTCTCCTTCCCCACACTGGGCTTACTCTCCTTCCCCCACACTGGGTTCAATCCTATCCCTCCCTCTGTGCTCACTCTGCCCATCCAACACCGCCCTCCTCACACACACACTTGGCTCACTGTGCCTCTCCCTCGCAATGGGCTCACTCTTCCCCTTCAATGCTGAGCTCTCTTCCCCCCTCCCCCCCTCCACACCCCCCCCCCCACCCCCCCGGCCAAAGCTGGGCTCACTGTCCCTCCTCACGTGGGTTCACTCTACCCCTCCCACGTCCTCTCCTACACTGAGCTTTTTCTCCTCCCCACACCGGGCTCATCTTCCCCTTCCCCCACACCGGGCTCACTTTACTCCTGCACACCAGCTCACTGGGCCCACTCTGCCGCCCCTCCCTCAACATTGGGCTCATTCTCCTCCCCCACGCTGGGCTCATTCTCCTCTGTCCACACCGGGCTGACTCTTCTGACCCACACTGGGCTCACTGTCCTCTTTCCACACGGGGCTGACTCTCCTCCTCTGCACTGGGCGCAATCTGCCCCACCCAACGCTCCCCCCCCCCCCCCCCCCCCCCCCCAACACCACGCTGAGCTCAGTCCCACCCACAGTCCACCTCCACTGGGCTCACTGTCCTACCCTCACACCAGGTTCATTCTCCTCCCCCATGAGGAGACTTGCTTGACAGTTTTAAATAAATTAACCATCCAGAAAAATGTCCATAGTACAAGAGGAGAAGATTGTGGGTGTCATAAAACACAAAAAGGTGGACAAATCCCTGGAACCCGGTCAACTGTACCCTCGAACTCAGTGGTAAATGAGAGAAGTGATTGTTGGGCCCCCTTGTTGAGATATTTGTATCACCAAAAGCTGACGGTGAGATGCTGGAAGACTGGAGGTTGGCTAATGGCTCGCTACTATTTCAGATATGTGGTAAGGTAAAGCAGGAAACTATAGACTGGTGAACCTGACATCAGTGATGGTCAAGTTGTTGGAGGGGATCGTGAGGGACAGAATTTCCATGTATTTGGAAAAGCAAGCCCTTGTACCACAGGGCAAGAGTTATAGCTGGGGTCAAGGCAATTATGATGTGATTAGGCAAGATTTAGGATGCATTGGATGGGGAAGGAAACTGCAGGGAATGGGCACAATTGAAATGTGGAGCTTGTTCAAGGCACAGCTGCTTTGTGTCCTTGATAAGTATGTACCTGTCAGACAGGGAGGAAGCAATCAAATGAGGGAGCTGTGGTTTACTGAAGAAGTTGAATCTTTTGTCAAGAGCAAAAAGGAGGTTTATGTGAGGAGGAGACGTGAAGGCTGAGTTAGGGCGCTTGAGATTTACAAGTTAGCCAGGAAGGACCTAAAGAGAGAGAGTGAAGAAGAGTTAGGAGAGGACAGGAGAAATATTTGGCAGGTTGGATTAAGGAGAACCCTAAAGCTTTTCATAGGTATGTTACAAATAAAAGAACAACGAGAGTACGATTAGGACCAGTCAAGGACAGTAGTGGGAAGTTGTGCGTGGAGTCCGAGGAGATAAAAGAGGTGCTAAATAAATATTTTATTATCCGTATTCACACTGGAAATAGACATTGTTGTTGAGGAGAATGCTGGGATAAAGGCTATTAGATTAGACAGGATTGAGGTTCATAAGGAGGTCGTCTTAACAATTCTGGGGGGTGTGAAAATAGATAAGTCCCCTGGGCTTGATTGGATTTATCCTCTGATTCACTGGGAAGCTAGGAAGGAGATTATAGAGGCTTTGGCTTTAATCTTTATGTCATCATTGCCTACAGGAATAGTGCCAGAAGACTGGAGGATAGCAAACGTTGTCCCCTTGTTTAGATTAGATTAGATTAGACTTACAGTGTGGAAACAGGCCCTTCGGCCCAACAAGTCCACACCGACCCGCCGAAGCGAAACCCCACCCATACCCCTACCCCTACATTACCCCTTACCTAACACTACGGGCAATTTAGCATGGCCAATTCACCTGACCCGCACATCTTTGGACTGTGGGAGGAAACCGGAGCACCCGGAGGAAACCCACGCAGACACGGGGAGAACGTGCAAACTCCACACAGTCAGTCGCCTGAGTCGGGAATTGAACCCGGGTCTTCAGGCGCTGTGAGGCAGCAGTGCTAACCACTGTGCCACCGTGCCGCCCTTAAAGAAGGGGAATACTTCAGTTGTGGGTAAAGTGTTGGAAAGGATTATAAGAGATAGGGTTTATAATCATCCAGAAAGGAATAATTTGATTAGGGATAGTCAACACGGTTTTGTGAAGGGTAGGTCGTGCCTCACAAACCTTCTTGAGTTCCTTGAGAAGGTGATCAAACAGATGGATGAGGGTAACGGGGTTGATGTGGTGTATACGGATTTCAGTTATGCGCTTGATAAGGTTCCCCACGGTAGGCTATTGGAGGTATGGGATTGTTGGTGATTTAGCAGTTTGACTCAGAAATTGGCTATGTGGTTGATAGGAAATACTCATCCTGGTGTTCGGTTACTAGTGCTGTATCGCAAGGATTTGTTTTGGGGTCATTGCTGTTTGTCATTTTTATAAATGACCTGGATGAGGGTGTAGAAGGATGGGCTAGCGAATTTGCGGATGAGACTAAGATAGATGGCATTGTGGACGGTGTAGAAGGATGAGGAACATAGATAAGCTGCAGAGTTGGGCTGAGAGTTGGCAAATGGAGTTTAATGTGGAAAAGTGTGAGGTGATCCACTTTGAAGGAGTAGCAGGAGTACAGAGTACTGGGTTAATGGTAAAATTCTTTGCAGTGTAGATGAGCAGAGAAATCTCCAGGGCAATGTTACACAGATCCTTAAAAGTTGCCACCCAGGTTGATAGGGTTGTTAAGAAGGCATACGGTGTGTTAGCTTTTATTGGTAGAGGGACTGAGTTTCAGAGTCATGAGGTCATGAGGCTGTTTTCTTTAGAGAGAAGAAGTTGAAAAGTGACTTAATAGAGACAAATAAGATCATCAAAGGATTGCATAGGGTGGACAGTGAGAGCCTTTTTCTTCAGATGGTGATGGAGCATAACTTTAAATTGTGGGGTGATAGATACAGAACAGATGTCAGGGGTAATTTCTTTACTTAGAAACTAGTAGGAGCGTACTAAACTGTCAACTTTAAAAGCATTTAAATGGCCATTGGATAAACATATGGATGAGAATGGAATGGTTTCATTTAGATCGGTTTCAGATTGGTTTCACAGGGAGGTGCGACATCAATGACCAAAGGTTCTGTCTTGTGCTGTAATGTTCAATTGCTTGTGTTCTATGATTCGGGATAGCCAACATGGCCTTGTGCATGGGAAATCGAGTCTCACTAACTCGATTCAGTTTTTTGAAGAAGTCACAAAGAGGATTAAAAGCAAACTACTGCGGATGCTGGAATCTGAAACCAAAAGAGAAAATGCTGGAAAATCTCAGCAGGTCTGGCAGCATCTGTAAGGAGAGAAAAGAGCCGACGTATCGAGCCTAACTGACCCTTTGTCAAAGAGGATTGATGTGACCTGTGAGGACTTCAAGGACAGACCCCCCCTGGTGCTCACCTTCCACCCTCCCAACCTTGGCATAAACCACATCATCCGCCGACATTTCCACCACCTCCAAATGGACCCCACCACCAGGGATATATTTCCCTCCCCACCCCTTTCCACCTACGGCAAAGACCGTTCCCTCTGTGCCTACCTGGTCAGGTCCACGCCCCCCTACAACCCACCCTCCCATCCTGGCACCTTCCCCTGCCACTGCAGAAATTGCAAAACCTGTGCCCACACCTCCTCCCTCACCTCCATCCAAGGCCCTAAAGGAGCCTTCCACATCCATCAAAGGTTTACCTGCACATCCACTAATATCATTTCTTGCATCCGTTGCTCCCGATGCGGTCTCCTCTACATTGGGGAGACTGGGCGCCTCCTAGCAGAGTGCTTTAGGGAACATCTCCGGGACACCCACACCGCCCCGTAGCCCAACATTTCAACTCCCCTCCCACTCTGCCGAGGACATGCAGGCCCTGGGCCTCCTTCACCGCCGCTCCCTCACCACCAGACGCCTGGAGGAAAAGCGCCTCACCTTCTTCCTCTGAATACTTCAACCCCAGGGCATCAATGGGGATTTCACCAGTTTCCTCATTTCCCCTTTCCCCACCTCACCCCAGCTCCAGCCTTCCAGCTCAGCACCGTCCCCATGACCTGTCCTACCTGCCTATCTTCCTTTCCACCTCTCCACTCCACCCTCCTCTCTAACCTATCACCTCCATTCCCACCCCCATTTACCTATTGTACTCTATGCTACTTTCTCCCCATCCCCATCCCCCTCTCATTTATCTCTCCACTCTGCAGGCACCCTGCCTGTATTCTTGATGAAGCATTTTTGCCCGAAACGTCCAATTTCCTGCTCCTCGGATGCTGCCTGACCTGCTGTGCTTTTCCAGCACCACTCTAATCTAGACTCTGGTTTCCAGCATCTGCAGGCCTTGTTTTTACCTATGTGGACTTCAGTAAAGCATTCGACAATGTTCCACATGGTAGACTGCTTAACAAGAGCACATTCTCCCAGTGTCTGCGTGGGTTTCTTCCGGGTGCTCCGGTTTCCTCCCACAGTCCAAAGATGTGCAGGTTGGATGAATTGTTCATGCAAAATTGCCCGTAGTGTTAGGTGAAGGGGTAAATGTAGGAGAATGGGTCTGGGTGGGTCGCGCTTCGGCAGGTCGGAGTGGACTTGTTGGGCTGAAGGGCCTGTTTCCACACTTTAAGTAATCTAATCTAATCTAATCTGAAATTACATGACATGGGATACAGGGAGACCTAGCCATTTGGATATAGAACTGGCTCGAATAGGAGACAGTGGACTTACTAAAACATACAGACAGGTGGCAGAGGCAATTTAATATGGAGAAGTGTGAGGTAAGAAGTGAGAAAGAGAAAAATCAGGAAGTATGAACCTATTAAATGTACAGCTGACATGGGAAAGTTACACAGGGGGATACAGCACAGGAACAGTATATTCATGGCTGTGACCATGTCATTTGTTTTCCCTCCATTGACCCTGTGGATTTAAACATTATCTAGCTTACTCAGAGACAGTTTCTCACAGAAAGTCACATTCCGTTCAGCAGGAAGAAATAATGAACAAACCAAAACCCAAAATAGGAACTAAAATGATCAAACTCCACAAAATTAGCAAAATCTTTTACATCTGACAAATCCCTTCCTGAGGTAGAAAGATTATCACAGAATCATAAATTAGAGTTCAGGAGGCCATTCAGTCTATTTTGTCTACATCAGCTTTGCAAATGAGTTTATCCACATTTAGTTGTTGCAGAATCAAAATGTGGCCTCTATCTACTGTTAAAACATTTCATCAACAAAGTCTCTAAAATCCTCAATCATTATTTCTATACTGATTAAACCCAAACTCAGTACAGTCATAGCAATCCCTTGAATGAACAGTATTCACATGATCCACACTGGAACAGAAACTTAATAATACAACATTTTCACATAAACCGGAGTACATCCTGGTGGAATGACAAAGTCTTCCTCTTCCTTCGCCGATGACACATCATTGTTACAGTCCATGTTGCTTCAGAAAATGAACAGTTGAGCTGCTCCCATTGTTGAGATCCTCTGAGATAATGTGCTCTGGGTTTGGAGTCTGTGAGGACTATGTGAATGACTGCTGTGCCCTACAGGGGCTCACCCATGAGGAGACAAGGCAGCAACTGGGCTATTGACTGAATTGTGGCATAGATGATGGCACAGCAATGGGGGCGGGGGGGGGGGCGGGGTGGGGGGCTGGGGTGTGTGTGTGTGCAGTGCTTTGAATGGAGTCCAAATCCCAGGTTTCTTTTCACCATTATCACCCAGGCTCGTTTCACTGCTGCATTATTAATATGTTTAATTAATGCACAACTAAAAATTACATTTGTCAATTGTCATTGGAGTATTCACATAACACTAACTCTACCCCTACCACAACACAGTTCGAAATGACACAACACTTACACAGTATCACTGCAGCAGTCAGCATCCCCATGGACAGCAGGATGGAGAGACCCAGGAGAATGCAGATGACCAGAGGTGACCATTTTCCTTGGACAGGCTCTGTTGATTGAACACCATGTTCTGTAAAGTGTAAGTTAAAGTCATAACTGAAAGGATTGTGAACTTGTGAGCAACAGCGCAAGAGTTTTTTTCAGTTAGTGCTTGAGAAGAGGTAGAATGTTTTAAACATTAGACCTGATTGACATGCACTTGTTCAGCTCACAAATATTCATTAACAGCAGCTTAAAAATCTAAAACCAGAAAATAATTGAAATGACAAAATGTATGGGCTATTACAAAGAACAGATATAAAATACCTGTACTATTATGAAAACTATTGTGTAATCTACATCATAAAAGGAATAAAGACAATTTTTAAATCACAAACTTCCCTCCTTGTCAATTCTGCAATGTTTCACTGACCCCTCTTCAACATCTTTACTTCAAAATCTTCCTCATAGATTTCACTGTGAATCTATAACACCATTAGTTAGAAGGGTGGTCTCACAATTTTTTTCTCACCGATGTGATTTATTTCATTGTATGTTCACAACACAAACAAGTCAAAAAGATAGTCACAGAAGACTCTCTGACCCTATTACGTTATTTCACTGCAGCTCTAAAATCCATCAATTCTGAAGTAGAATTTCTTGACAACACTTTGTCTCTAACAATCAAAAATGACACTTACATTGTTGTTCATTGCTCTGAAATTTAATTACTTCTCGTTCATTAACAAAGACTCAGTAACTTGTACAATCATGACCGGGCCACCGATGTTTACCTGATTTTAGGTTTTGCTGATTCATGTCTAGTTTCAGTTGGTCATGACACAAGTTTTCCACATTAGTGTAAATGTTGTCTAGCTCCATCTCTCATTTAAGAGATCTTCCTGTCTTTAGAGGCACCTAGAGAAAAATAACATTTTATTCTCACAGTTTCTCTTCCGAAATTTATGCTTCTTATCAGTTGGAAAGGTCAGGACGTATGAAAAAGACATTAAGATAATTTCATACTTCTGCTTTTTGACGATGGCATGCACTTGTATCCACTTCCTTTGCACTGTTAACACAACTAAATTTATTTCCGCTCTTAACGAATATATTGCTGCCCTGTGATTGATTATGAAAATGCTGCTGTAATATTTTCCACACAAAGCTATGTGGGAGGTAGAATGGTGAAGAGAAAGTAAGAGGTTTCAAGGCCGATGTAGTATAACAGGGCAAGAGTGAAATCCACTTCAGGTGAAAAGACCAGAATGACAGCTATTATTTAAATGGTGATAGATTGCGAATGTTTGTTGAACTAAGGAACCTGAGTATCATTGTACACTGGCCACTGCAAGTAAAGATTGATGCCACAAGCTGTGCTATGCTATGCTATGTTGGCCTTCAAACACAACAGGATTTGAGTTCAGGAGCAAAGTCTTACTCCAACCACACAGCGTCTTAGTCTACTGTGTGCAGTTTTGGTCTCCTCACCTAAGAAAATATGCACATGCTAACGAGGTACTGCAGTGAAGGTTCAGATTCCTGGGATAGCAGGATTGCCACGTGAAGGAAGATTGGGTCACTTTGGCCTGTATTTGCAGGAGTTTAGAAACAACACTGAACTCCCACTATCAACGTCGCAGTGCAGTTTACTACATTGACAGTATCCTCTACAAGACAGTGTGGAGATGGAATACTCCCCACTTGCCTGGATGGATGCAGCTCTAGCAACACTCAAAAACCTCAACAACATCCAGGATAAAGCCACTCACTTGATTACACAACATCCATAAACATCCTCTTCCTCCACAACTAACGCTCAGTAGCAGCAACGTGTACAAGATGTACAGAAATGTTCTGTACATTTAGATCTAATGACAATCAGATAATCTGCTGTCAGGGATGTTTCTTAAAGGTTTAAATATTGGCCACAACATTGGGGAGAGCTCCCCAACCCTCCCCCCCAATAAGCTGGGAGAGAAGAAGTGGTCTTTCGGTGATGGTTCAGTCAAAATGTGGTAAGTCTTTCAAAGCAGCTCTCCACAGTGCTGCAAGGCCTAGATCAGCCTCGATATGTGTTCAAGTGCTGGATCAATCATGAACCATGATGATTTTGCCTTGTTGTAACCTGGGCAGATAGTTTGACAAGTTGGTGTTAAAAGACCAATTGTCTCACCTGAACCTCAGCAAAAAGTAACACTTGTGACCTCTGTGCTTGACTGAAATCTGAGACACGAGAAGGGAAAGAGGAATGAAGGTAACAACCCAGATAGTCCTTTCCTGCACAACAATGTGTGAGAAACTGAATCAAATGTAATCCAGGAAACCTCATGCCCAATTCCTCATAGTGCATAATTCCTCAAAATCATACAACACCAGGTTATGGTCGAACAGGTTTATTGCAAGCACGAGCTGTCAGAGCGCTGTTCCTTCATCAGGTGGCTGTGCAGGACAAGACAATACGAAACAGAACTTATAGCAAAAGTTTACAGTGTGATGTAACTGAAATTATATATTGTAAAGGAGCTGGATTGTTGGTTAACAATCTCATCTTTTAGAATGACCATGTTGGTTTCAGTTCTTTCGTATGTAAATCATGAAACCTTTCTAAAAGTTACATTCTCAAGTGAACTTGAGAATATAACTTTTAAAAAAAGTTTCATGATTTACATACGAAAGACCTGAAACCAACATGGTCATTCTAAAAGATGAGATCCTTAACCAACAATCCAGCTCTTTTACAATATATAATTTCAGTTACATCACACTGTAAACTTTTGCTATAAGTTCTGTTTCGTATTGTCTTGTCCTGCACAGCCACCTGATGAAGGAACAGCGCTCCGAAAGCTAGTGCTTCCAATTAACCCTGTTGGACTATAACCTGGTGTTGTGTAATTTTTAGCTGTGTACACCCCAGTCCAACACCGGCATCTCCAAATCATGTTACAGTTCACATGTCTGGATGTGTTGAAGTGCTCCTACACAGTGCTAGCCCAGTGGGTGCAACATGAGCATCACTGACAGTCTGCAGGCACTCTTGACTGGAGGTCTGGATCTAGGCAGCCTGGCCTCAGGCAACAGCCCCTCAGCCCATGTGGCTGGCTGTGTTGGCTGATCAGGAGAAGCTTGGACACTGGGCCAAAATGGGGACGAGTTAGGATGGGGAGGGGTGTTGTTGGCTGAGGACATCATTCTCAGGCAGGATCCCAATGACATTTAATATAGCTGCTGGCCTCTGATGGACTGAAAGCTCTCAGAGGGCAGGATATCCAGCCTCAGCTCCTTAATCTTCAGGGGAGAAACCTGTTGTCGCAAATTAAATCAGTAACTGGCACTTAATTGGGGTGGGAGGGGATGGGGCTGTCCAAAAAGAGGGGTCATGCTCATCATCCACAAGATTACACTCATTGTCTACCATTGTCCAGTCTGAAAAACACTCATTTACCTTTGTTCTTTTTTAAATGTAAGCAATCATTCTCCGACTGAATGACATACAGTCATAGAGATGTACAGCATGGAAACAGACCCTTCGGTCCAACCTGTCCATGCCGACCAGATATCCCAACCCAATCTAGTCCCACCTGCCAGCACCCGGCCCATATCCCTCCAAACCCTTCCTATTCATATACCCATCCAAATGCCTCTTAAATGTTGCAGTTGTACCAGCCTCCACCACTTCCTCTGGCAGCTCATTCCATACACGTACCACCCTCTATGTGAAAAAAATTGCCCCTCAGGTCTCTTTTATATCTTTCCCTTCTCACCCTAAACCTATGCCCTCTAGTTCTGAACTCCCTGACCCCAGGGAAAAGACTTTGTCTATTTATCCTATCCATGCCCCTCATAATTTTGTAAACCTCTATAAGGTCACCCCTCAGCCTCCGACGCTCCAGGGAAAACAGCCCCAGCCTGTTTAGCCTCTCCCTGTAGCTCAGATCCTCCAACCCTGGCAACATCCTTGTAAATCTTTTCTGAACCCTTTCAAGTTTCACAATATCTTTCCGATAGGAAGGAGACCAGAATTGCATGCAATACTCCAACAGTGGCCTAACCAATGTCCTGTACAGCCGCAACATGACCTTCCCACTCCTGTACTCAATACTCTGACCAATAAAGGAAAGCATATCAAAAGCCTTCTTCACTATCCTATCTACCTGCGACTCCACTTTCAAGGAGCTATGAACCTGCACTCCAAGGTCTCTTTGTTCAGCAGCACTCCCTAGGACCTTATTATTAAGTGTATAAGTCCTGCTAAGATTTGCTTTCCCAAAATGCAGCACCACGCATTTATCCGAATTAAACTCCATCTGCCACTTCTCAGCCCATTGGCCCATCTGGTCCTGATCCTGTTGTAATCTGAGGTAACCCTTTTCACTGCCCACTACACCTCCAATTTTGGTGTCATCTGCAAACTTACTAACTGTACCTCATATGCTCGCACCCAAATCATTTATGTAAATGACAAAAAGTAGAGGACCCAGCACCAATCTTTGTGGCACTCCACTGGTCACAGGCCTCCAGTCTGAAAAACAACACTCCACCACCACCCTCTGTCTTCTACCTTTGAGCTAGTTCTGTATCCAAATGGTTAGTTCTCCCTTTATTCAATGAGACCTATCCTTGCTAATCAGTCTCCCATGGGGAACCTTGTCTTACGCCATACTGAAGTTCATATAGGTCACATCTACTGCTCTGCCCTCATCAATCTTCTTTGTTACTTCTTCAAGAAACTCAATCAAGAGACATGATTTCCCACGCACAAAGCCATGTTGACTATCCCTAATTTTTAGTCCAAGAACTCCCCACCTACGTTCGGGACACCACCCACGCCCTCCACCTCCTCCAGGATTTTCGCTTCCCTGGTCCCCAACGCCTTATTTTCACGATGGACATCCAGTCCCTGTACACCTCCATCCCCCATCACGAAGGACTCAAAGCCCTCCGCTTCTTCCTTTCCCGCCGCACCAACCAGTACCCTTCCACTGACACCCTCCTTCGACTGACTGAACTGGTCCCCACCCTGAATAACTTCTCTTTTCAATCCTCCCACTTCCTCCAAACTAAAGGAGTTGCCATGGGCACCCGCATGGGCCCCAGCTATGCCTGTCTCTTCGTAGGATATGTGGAACAGTCCATCTTCCGCAACTACACTGGCACCACCCCCCACCTTTTCCTCCACTACATCGATGACTGTATCGGCGCTGCCTCGTGCTCCCACGAGGAGGTTGGACAGTTCATCAACTTTACTCACACCTTCCATCCCGAACTCAAATTCACCTGGACTGTCTCACACTCCTCCGTCCCCTTCCTAGACCTTTCCATTTCTATCTTGGGCGACCGACTCAACACAGACATTTACTATAAACCGACTGACTCCCACAGCTATCTGGACTACCTCCTCCCACCCTACCCCCTGTAAAAACTCCATCCCATATTCTCAATTCCTTCGTCTCTGCTGCATCTGCTCCCAGGAGACCAGTTCCAACACCGCACAGCCCAGATGGCCTCCTTCTTCAAGGACCGCAGATTCCCCCCAGACGTGATCGACGATGCCCTCCACCGCATCTCCTCCACTTCCCGCTCCTCCGCCCTTGAGCTCCGCTCCTCCAACCGCCACCAAGACAGAACCCCACTGGTTCTCACCTACCACCCCACCAACCTCCGTATACAACGTATCATCCGCCGTCATTTCCGCCACCTCCAAACGGACCCCACCACCAGGGATATATTTCCCTCCCCTCCCCTATCAGTGTTCCACAAAGACCACTCCCTTCGTGACTCCCTCGTCAGGTCCACACCCCCCCACCAACCCAACCTCCACTCCAGGCACCTTCCCCTGCAACCGCAGGAAATGCAAAACTTGCGCCCACACCTCCTCCCTCACTTCCCTCCAAGGCCCCAAGGGATCCTTCCATATCCGCCACAAGTTCACCTGCACCTCCACACACATCATCTATTGCATCCGCTGCACCCGATGTGGCCTCCTCTACATTGGGGAGACGGGCCGCTTACTTGCGGAACGCTTCAGGAAACGCCTCAGCGACGCCCGGACCAACCAACCCAACTACCTCGTGGCTCAACACTTTAACTCCCCCTCCCACTCCACCGAGGACATGCAGGTCCTTGGACTCCTCCACCGGCAGAACATAACAACACGACGGCTGGAGGAGGAACACCTCATCTTCTGCCTGGGAACCCTCCAACCACAAGGGATGAACTCAGATTTCTCCAGTTTCCTCATTTCCCCTCCCCCCACCTTGTCTCAGTCGGTTCCCTCAACTCAGCACCGCCCTCCTAACCTGCAATCTTCTTCCTGACCTCTCCGCCCCCACCCCACTCCGGCCTATCACCCTCACCTTGACCTCCTTCCACCTATCACATCTCCATTGCCCCTCCCACAAGTCCCTCCTCCCTACCTTTTATCTTAGCCTGCTTGGCACACTCTCCTCATTCCTGATGAAAGGCTTATGCCCGAAACGTCGAATTTCCTGTTCCTTGGATGCTGCCTGACCTGCTGTGCTTTAACCAGCAACACATTTTCAGCTGTGATCTCCAGCATCTGCAGACCTCATTTTTTTATCCCTAATCTGTCCTTGCCTTTCCAAATACATGCACATCCTGTCCCTCAGGATTCCCTCCAATAACTTGCCCACCATCGATGTCAGGCTCACCGGTCTATAGTTCCCTGCTTTGTCTTTACCGCCCTTCTTAAACACCCTTAGCCAACCTCCAGTCTTCCGGCACCTCACCTGTGACTATCGATGATACAAATATCAAAGCAAGAGGCCCAGCAATCACTTCTCTAGCTTCCCACAGAGTTCTCCGGTACACCTGATCAGGTCCTAGGGATTTATCCACCTTTAACCATTTCAAGATGTCCAGCACTTCCTCCTCTGTAATCTGGACATTTTGCAAGATGTCACCATCTATTTCCCTACAGTCTATATCTTCCATATCCTTTTTCACAGTAAATACTGATGCAAAATATTCATTTACTATCTCCCTCCATTTTCTGTGGCTCCACACAAGGCTACCTTGCTGATCTTTGAGGGATCCTATTCTCTTGGCGAAAATGAGGACTGCAGATGCTGGAGATCAGAGCTGAAAATGTGTTGCTGGAAAAGCGCAGCAAGTCAGGCAGCATTCAAGGAACAGGAGAATCGACGTTTTGGGCATGAGCCCTTCTTCAGGAAGAAGGGCTCATGCCCGAAATGTCGATTCTCCTGCTCCTTGGATGCTGCCTGACCTGCTGCTCTATTCCAGCAACACATTTTCAGCTCGGGCCCTATTCTCTCCCTAGTTACCCTTTTGTCCTTAGTATATTTGTAAAAACCCTTTGGATTCTCCTTAATTCTATTTTCCAAAGCTATCTCATGTCCCCGTTTTGCCCTCCTGGCTTCCCTCTTAAGTATACTCTTAATTCCTTTATACTCTTCTAAGGATTCACTCGATCTATCCTGTCTATACCTGACATATGCTTCCTTCTTTTTCTTAACCAAACCTTCATCCAGCATTCCCTATACCTACCAGCCTTCCCTTTCACCCTGACAGGAATATACTTTCTCTGGATTCTTGTTAACTCATTTCTGAAGGCTTCCCATTTTCCAGCTGTCCCTTTACCTGCGAACATCTGCCTCCAATCAGCTTTCAAAACTTCTTCTAGATCTGGTCTATCCTTTTCCAACACGATTTTAAAACGAATAGAATTATAGTCGCTGGCCCCAAAGTGCTCCCCCACTGACACCGCAGTCACCTACCCTGCCTTATTTCCCAAGAGTAGGTCAAGTTTTGCACCTTCTCTAGTAAGTATATCCACATACTGAATCAGAAAATTGTCTTGTACGCACTTAAGAAATTCCTCTCCATCTAAACCTTTAGCACTATGTCAGTCCCAGTCGATGTTTGGAAAGTTAAAATCCCCTAACATAACTATCCTATTATTCTTACAGATAGCTGAGATCTCCTTACATGTTTGTTTCTCAATTTCTCTCTGACTATCAGGGGGTCTATAATACAATCCCAATAAGGTTATCATCCCTTTCTTATTTCCCTGATGTATTTCCGGGAATATCCTCCCTCAGCACAGCTGTAATGCTATCCCTGATCAAAAAATGCCACTCTCCCTCCTCTCTTGCCTCCCTTTCTATCCTTCCTGTAGCATTTGTATCCTGGAACATTAAGCTGCCAGTCCTGCCCATCCCTGGGCCATGTTTCTGTAAATGCTATGATATCCCAGTCCCATGTTCCTAACCATGCCCTGAGTTCATCTGCCTTCCCTGTTAGGCCCCTTGCATTGAAATAAATGCAGTTTAATTTATTTGTCCTACCTTGTCCCTGCCTGCCCTGACTCACTTCTGTCCTCAGCTGTACCTGTCTCAGATCGATCTCTTACCTCACAACTCCCTGGGTTCCCCCCCCACCTTACTAGTTTAAATTCTCTCAAGCAGCTCTAGCAGATCTCCCTGCCAGTATATTAGTCCCCTTCCAATTTAGGTGCAATCCGTCCTTCTTGTACAGGTCACTTCTCCCCCAAAAAGAGATTCCAATGATCCAAAAATGTGAATCCTTCTCCCATACACCAGCTCCTCAGCCATGCATTCATCTGCTCTATCCTCCTATTCCTGCCCTCACTAGCTCATAGCACTGGGAATAATCCAGATATTACTACCCTTGAGGACCTCCTTTTTAAATTTCTGCCTAACTCTCTGTAATCTCCCTTCAGAATCACAACCTTTTCCCTTCCAATGTCATTGGTTCCAATGTGGACAATGACCTCCTGTTGGTCCCTCTCCCCCTGTGAGAACATTCTGCACCCTCTCTGAGACATCCTTGATCCTGGCACCAGGGAAACAACACACCATTCTGCTTTATCTCTGCTGGCCACAGAAACATCTGTCTGTACCTCAGACTACAGAATCCCCTAACACAATTGATTGCTTGGAAGCCGATGTACCACTTGTTGCATTAGAGCCAGTCTCAATACCAGAAACTTGGCTGTTCGTGCTACGTTCCCCTGAGAATCCGTCACCCCCTACATTTTTCAAAACAGCAAACCTGCTTGAAATGGATATATCCACAAAAGACTCCTGCCCTAGTGTCGATCTCTCTTATCTTTCCTGGAGTTAACCCATCTATATGACTCTAGCTGAGACTTTCCCCCCTTTCTATAACTGCCATCCATCACATACTGTTGCTTTTGCAAATTCCTCATCGCTTCTACCTGTCTCTCCAACTGATCCTCTTTTTCTGATGAGATTTGCATCCAACAGCATTTATGGCAGATATAATCTGCAGTATCCCTTAAATTCTCTTTAGACTTCCACATCTGACAAGAAGTACATATCATTACAAAGGCCATTTTTGCTCCTTCACAATCTACAGACCCAGAAAATAACACCGTCTTATTCCTCTACAAACACTGCCCCAGGTTAAATTAATAGTTATGACTTTTATTTTAAGGTTAATCAAGAGACCTTTCTATAAAAACATAGAATCAAGAAAGAACCCACTGTACTCACTAATACGACCTTTCTCTTGGACAGACTTAAAACAACAATTAACTTATCTGATTCTGTGCTGTGAACTTTGCCCAAACAGGTTCCTCCAAGATTAGTTGTGAAATTCACTGTTTGTTAATTTTCCCCAACGCACTCTGATGTCCAGCGACACATGAATTCAAAAACAGTAAAGGCAGTAACTGTGCAGGTTCTCTCTCTCTCTCCCCTGCACTGTTCTCCCCATGCAGAGTCATGCAAAATGGAATCAGATCCTTCGCTTCAACCAATCCCATGTCAACCATGCTCTTAAATTAAACTAATCTCATCTGCCTACAGTTGGTCCATATCCCCCCAGCCCTTTCCTATTCATGAGCGTATCCAAATGTCTTTTAAACATTGTAACTGTACCTGCATCCACCACTATGTCTGGCAGTTTATTTCACACATGAACCACTCTTGGTGTAAAAAAGTTGGCTCTAAATATCTTTTTAAATATTTCTCCTCTCACATTAAAAATATGCCCCCTAGTTTTGAACTCTCCCACCTTAGGGAAAATCTCCTTGCCATTCACCTTATCTATATCTCTCATGATTGTACGAACCTCAATAAGGTCACCCCGACAACCTTCGACATTCCAGTGAAGGAATCCCAGCCTTTCCAGTCTATTTTTATACCTCAAACCTTCCAATCCCGGCAACATCCTTTTCTGAGCCCTCTCCAGTTTAATAACATGCTCCTATAACAGTGCAAAAAGAACGACACAGTAGAGTGCAGGGATGTGGAAGGAGCAATTTCAATGCAAACTCATAATCCTTCAGCATCCCATTTGTAGCCTCATCATCACAGGTGATCCCTCGCAGACAAGGAAGACTCCCTTCCCTCTCACGGCGAGTGTGTTTTCAGTTTGTTAACCAACACTTTATGTGACACTTCATTAAAAACTTGAAATATTCCTGTCAGGATGAACAGTAAAGACGGCACCTTAGATGACAAGAAATGTGTAATTTCCATAAAAAGGAAAAAGATGCATATGTGAGGTTTAGGAAAGCAACAAAACCCTTGAGGACTGTAAAGAAAGCACTACAACATTTAACACACAAATTAGGAGGGCTAGAAGGGGCCATGAAAATAGATTCCTCAAAACATTTTATACATATATGGGTGGCACGGTGGCTCAGTGGTTAGCACTACTGTCCCACAGCATGAGGGACTTGGGTTTAATACCAGCCTTTGGTGACTGTGTAGAGTTTGTAGATGCTCTCTGTGCCAGTGTGGGTTTCTGCCAGATGTTCCGGTTTCCTCCCAGTGTCCAAAGATGTTCAGGTTAGGTGGATAGGCTACACAAAATTACCTACAGTGTCCAGGGATATGCAGGCTAGGTTGGTTAGCCATGCGAAATGCAGTTTTATGGGGTAGGGGGTTGGGTCTGGTGGGATTTTTTCAGAAGGTTGGTGCAGATTTGATGATCTGCGTTGTAGGACTTCTATATTAGGAGGCAGAGGGTAACTAGAGTAAAGGGTAGATCCACTCGAGGACAAAGGAGGGAATTTCTGTGTGCAGCAGGAGGGAGTGGGTGAGGTCTTTAATGAGTCCTTTACATTGATATTCACCAAGGACAAAGACATGGATGACAATAGACTTAGAGAAGCACGTCAATATTAAGGAGGTGGTAGTGCTGAGTATCTTGAAAAACATTAATATAGATAAATTCCCTAGGCCTAATGAGATCTATCCCAGAATACTCAAGTTGAAAGGAGGAGATTGCTGGGGCCTTGACAGAAATCTTTGTATCTTCTTCAATCACAGACAATGTCCCAGAAAACTGCACAATAGCCAATATTGTTCCTTTGTTCAAGAAGTCCACATGGATAATCCAGGAAATTATTGGAAAAGATTCCAAGGGACATTATTTACTTGCATTTGGAAATGAATGGTCGTATTAGGGATATTCAACATGCACGGTGGCACAGTGGTGGGCGGCACGGTGGCACAGTGGTGGGCGGCACGGTGGCACAGTGGTTAGCACTGCTGCCTCACAGCGCCTGAGACCCGGGTTCAATTCCCGACTCAGGCGACTGACTGTGTGGAGTTTGCACGTTCTCCCCGTGTCTGCGTGGGTTTCCTCCGGGTGCTCCGGTTTCCTCCCACAGTCCAAAGATGTGCGGGTCAGGTGAATTGGCCATGCTAAATTGCCCGTAGTGTTAGGTAAGGGGTAAATGTAGGGGTATGGGTGGGTTTCGCTTCGGCGGGTCGGTGTGGACTTGTTGGGCCGAAGGGCCTGTTTCCACACTGTAAGTCTAATCTAATCTAATCTAATGCTTTTGCAAAGTCTCACAAACTTGATGAGTCTTTTCTGAGGAAGTGACAAAGATAATTGAGGGTACGGCAGTGAATATTTGTCAATATTGACTTTACTAAAGCATGGTAGGCTGGTCCAGAAAATCAAATCACATGGGATTCTTGGTGAGTTGGCAAATTGAATACAGAATTGGTTTTGTCATTGAAGACAGAGAGTAGTTGTGGAGTGGTACTTTTCTGACTGGAACTCTGATCAGTAGTGTTCCACAAGCATCAGTGCCAGGACCTCTGTTATTTGCAATGTGTGTAATATGTAAATATACAAAATTGACTTAGATAGAAACGCAAGTGGTCTGGTTAATATGTTTGCGGATGACGCAAAAATAGGTGGTGTTGTGGATAATGAGGAAGGATAGCAAAGGATACTTAGTTAAAATATTTTGGATGGAAGAGTTTTTGTCAGGTGTGTCCAGGAAGGGTTCCTGACGCAATATGTAGATATGCGGATTAGAGGGGAGATCAGATAGGATTTGGTGCTTGGAATGCGGTATCAGATCCTTCCGTGGGAGACCATTTCAGAGATCATCTTCACAACTCCATGAGCTTTACTATATTTATGGAGAGGGACAGAAGCAGACTGTATGGGAAAGTATTTAATTAGAGAGGGGGAATTACAATGGTTTTAGGCAGGAACTGGGGCACCTAAATTGGGAACAGATGTTCTCAGGGAAATGCACGGCAGAAATGTGGAGGTTGTTTAGGGAGCACTTGCTGAAAGTACTGGACAGGTTTGTCTCACTGAGGGAAGGAAGGGACGGTAGGGTGAAGGAACCTTGGGTGGCAAGGGATTTGGAGCTTCCAATCAAGAGGAAGAAGGAAGCTTACTTATGGTTGAGGAGGCAAGGATCTGACAAGATTTTAGTGGGTTACAAGGTAGCCAGGAAAGGAACTGAAGAATGGACTTAGGAGAGCTGGAAGGGGGCATGAAAAAACTTTAGCGGGTTGGATTAAGGAAAACCCTAAGGCTTTCTACACTTATGTGAGGAACAAGAGAATGGCCAGACTGAGGGTAGGCCTGATCAAGGATAGTGGAGGCGAACTTGCACCGGGAGTCGGAGGAAGTAAGAGTGATCCTTAGTGAATATTTTGCTTCAGTATTCACTACTGAAAGTGACCTTCACATTTCTGAGGACAGTGTGAAACAGACTGATATGCTAGAGCAGGTTGCTGTTGGAAAGGAGAATGTGCTAAAATGTTTGAAAAATATAAGCATGGATAAGTCCCCTGACCCAAATGGCATGTAGCCTAGTTTAAAACAGGAGGAGGAGGAAGAGATTGCTGCACTGGGCGGCACGGTGGCTCAGTGGTTAGCACTGCTGCCTCACAGCGCCAGGGTCCCAGGTTCGATTCCAGCCTTGGGTGACTGTCTGTGTGGAGTTTGCACATTCTCCCCGTGTCTGCGTGGGTTTCCTCCGGGTGCTCTGGTTTCCTCCCACAGTCCAAAGATCTGCAGGTCAGGTGAATTGTCAATTCTAAATTGCCCACAGTGTCAGGTGCTTTAGTCATAAGGTCTGGGTGGGTCAGTGTGGACTTGTTGGGCTGAAGGGCCTGTTTCTACTTTGTAGGTAATCTAATCTTTGCATCCTCATTGTCCTCTGGAGTAGTGCCAGATGACTGGGGGAGGGTGGAAAATGTTATTCCCTTGTTCAAAAAAGGGACCAGGGATAATCCTAGGAATTACAGACCAGTCTATCTCATCCCTGTGGTGTGCAAAGTATTGGAGAGTATTCTGAGAGACAGGGTTTATGATTACTACGGAAAACCATTATTTGGGTAGAGATAATCAGTATGGCTTTGTGAGGCAAGAGGAACATAGCGGGACAAGGCATCCGAGAAGGAGAGTTGATGAGTAGCTTATGCTTGAAACGTCGACTCTCGTGCTCCTCGGCTGTTCTTTTCTAGCACCACACTCTTATCAACTCTGATCTCCAGCATCTGCAGTCCTCACTTTCTCCATGGCTTTGTTAGGGGCAACTGAGTTGTGGATAGTGTGGAGGGCTATTGTAGGTTGCAAAGAGACATTGACAAGATGGAGGATTGGGCTGAGAAGTGGCAGATGGAGTTCAATCTGGAAAGGTGCAGAGTCATTCACTTTGGAAGGTCAAATTTGAATGCAGGATACAAAGTTAAAGGCAGCATTCTTGGCAGTATGGAGGAACAGAGGGATCTTGGAGTCTATGTCCATACATCCCTCAAAGTTGCCACCCAAGTGATAGGGTTGTTAAGAAGGCACATGGTGTGTTTGTTTTCATTAGCAGGGGCATTGAGTTTAAGAGCCGCGAGGTTATGCTGCAGCTGTACAGAGCCCTTGTTCAGCCATACTTGGAATATTGTGTTCAGCTCTGGTCATCTCATTGTAGGAAAGGTGTGGAAGCTTTCGAGTGGGTGCAGAGGAGATTTACCAGGATACTGCCTGCACTGGAGGGCATGTTTTATCAAGAAAGGTTGAGGTTGCTAGGGCTTTTCTCATTGGGGCGAAGAAGGATGAGAGGTGACTTGATAGAGGTGGACAAGATGATGAGAGGGATAGATAGAGTGGATAGCTAGAGATTTTTTTCCTGTGGCAGAAGTGTCTATCACGAGACAGCATAATTTTAAGATCATTAGAGGCAGGTTTAAGGGAGATATCAGAGGTAAATTCTTTACACAGAGAGTGGTGGGTGTGTGGAATGCACTGCCAGCGGTGGTAGTAGAATCAGATACATTAGGGACATTTAAACGATTCTTGGATTGGCACATGGAAGTCAGTATAATGAAGGGTATGTAGGTTAGTCTGATCTTAGAGTAGAATAGAAGCGTGGTGCAACATTGAGGGCTGAAGGGCCTGAACTGTGCCGTACAGTTCTATGTTCTATGATACATCTGTGTATAGATCAACTTTGAAGTTAGCTGCAGCAATGGCAGGTAGAACTTAATCCAGCAGTGAAGTGAGGTGCTGTATTTTGGGAGGTCAAATGCAAAAGGAACGTATACAGTAAATGATAGTCCTGTCAGAGCATTGATAGACAGAGTGATCTTGGGCATCCGAAACCATATGTCCCTGAAAATGGAAATACAAGTGGATAAGATGGTAAAGAAGGCAGATGACATGCTTGTTTTCATTGGTTGGGGCACCAAGTATAGAAGTTGACAAGTCATATGCAAGTGTACTCAGACCACATTTTGGGTATTGTGTGCAATTCTGCTTGTCACACTACAGTAAGAATGTGGAGGCTTTGGAGAGGGTACAGAAAAGATTTACCAGGATGTTGCCTGGATTAGAGTATATTAGCTGTCACAAGTGGGTGGACAAATTTGGATTTTTTTCCTGCGAGAGCAGAGGTTAAGATGATGATTTATACTCTACAGTGAGCCAGTGTGTGGAGGCTCCCGTGTTGGACTGGGGTGGACAAAATTGAACACCACACGACACCAGGTTTTCATCCAATAGGTTTCATCAGGTAGCTACTGGGACAGTTA
The DNA here is from genome assembly GCF_020745735.1 of Hemiscyllium ocellatum. Taxonomy (NCBI): domain Eukaryota; kingdom Metazoa; phylum Chordata; class Chondrichthyes; order Orectolobiformes; family Hemiscylliidae; genus Hemiscyllium; species Hemiscyllium ocellatum. Next base: position 28,154,064 of record NC_083445.1, read on the forward strand.
CATAGGACACCGAACCTGTAAGTAAAAGATCAAAGCATCAGTCACTGATACGATGTATTACACAAATCTGGACGGCTGTTAAGTCTTTAATCACTAAAATGAGGACGCAGATTTCGACTAATATGTTAATCTTAGAATTTCTTTCAAGTCACAGACCCGAGATAAAGCCTTAAGTTATCAGTGGATTAAAACAAAGTGACATCTTAGACTAGACAAAGCATTAAAGTCTGCTTGTGTCCCGATCTGGAATCAGACTGATTTTATTTTGAAAGTAGAAATTTATGAAATATCACACTGACTGGCTGTCTTCAGATTGCGAATTTTTTGAACAAAATAAAATGTATGTGCAAATGCAAATTTACTTGTTTGAATTATATATGTACGTGGGTGTGTGCATGAGCGTGTGTTTGAGAGTGTGTGTGTGTGCGCGCGCTTGAGAGAGAGAGAGCATGTGTATGAGAGAGGTTCTGAGAAAGTGTTAAAGTGTGAGAGGATGAGAGAGTGAGAGAGTATGTAGGCTGGTGGGGTCACCTGTAATATGACGTGAACCCAAGATCCAGGTTGAGGCCATCCTCATGGGTACCAAACTTAGCTCCCAGCTGCTGCTAGTGAGCCTCGTTGTTGCATATCCCAAAGTCCGTCTCAGAGGACATTCACCCGAAGATCCAACACCAAATGTCCTTGACCGCTGAAGTGTTCCCCCACTGGGAAGGAACAATCCCTGTCTGGTGATTGCTGCACAGTGTCCATTCATCTACTATCGTAGCATTTGCATGGGTTCACCAACATGCCATGGCTTGGGGCATCCTTGCCTGCAGCGTCTGAACTCGACAACATTGGCCGGGTCATACAAATACCTGTCACCTACTTGGTGGGTGGTGTCCCTATGTGTAATGATCGTATCCATGTCAATGCTCTGACACGTCTTGCAGTGGTGGCCATTACATGTTTATATGGTGTTATGGTCAACGTTGTCCTGAAGGCTGGAGAGTTTGCTGTGAACGATGGTCTGTTTAAAATTTGGCAGTTGTTTAAAGGGGCGAAGTAGAGGCATAAGAAGTTCTTGGCAAGATGCTCATCCTCATTGATAATATGATGCAGGTGCCTATCACCATTATGGTGTGTTGCAGGCTGCAAAGAACATGGTGTAGTCTCTCCACTCCCAGGAGGTACTGAACAACGAAGGGTATCTTATCATTTGCATCCTGTTCTATCTCCTGAGGAGGTCATGACCGTTTCTCGCTGTGGCACATCGAAACTGGCGATCGGTGGATTGAGCATTGTATCCCGTTCTTATCTTTTAGGATCCTTCTGGTGTTCATTGCGTTCCTCTTCCTCCTCATCTGAACAGATCCTGTGTATGTGTAGGGCTGTCCATAGGGGTTGGTTGTCTTAATATGCTTTAATAGGAGGGTGAGATATTGAGGTGTACATTCTTGATAGAGATGCACGAATCCAAGAATGAGATTAATTCTAAAGGGTAATTCATGGTAAGTCAGATAGTGGGATGAAACTTGTTGACATCAGTGACTCCTGGCCATGGGTCCAGAGTACAAAAAAGTCCTCAATGTACCTGGTGTACTGCGTTGGTCAGAAATCCTGTGCTGCGAAGTCTTGATTGGACTTGTGCATGAAAATGTTGGCGTATTGAGGTGTAAATTTGGTCCCCATGGCCGCTCAGTGTCTGAATAAAGAACACACACTCACACAAACCACTCTTATACACAGGCTCATACACACACACACACACAAACACACACACACACACACACACACACACACACACTCACACCCTCTCATTGGCATATACTCGGTCACACTTGCACATACACTCTATCTAGCATGCACACAGACATACACACACATTCTCTCTCTCATTCACACAGGCACACTCTCTCTCTCTCTCTGTGTCCTGCATACCTGCCCCTGACAAAGGAGCACTGCGCCAAAAACTCGTATTTTCAAACAAACCTGTTGGACTAACTTGGCGTAGTGTGCTTTTAACTCTGACTACAATAAGCAACAAAGTAAAATATAGTGAAAGCTTCAATGTCACTACAATCCAGTGTCATTTGAATATTTAAAGAATAAAAAGATAAAGCTGAAAGGAAATCCATCTTTGTTCTGTTGCCACCTTCATGAATCCTGAGACAGCTGACTAATGACATCTGCACCTCCTATGTCTTCAGGTGCCATCTCTCCATCACTGGGCCGACCTTGCAGACCGGGCACCCATGCCAGGTCCCGTGCTAGACACACATGAGTCCTGCAACTCAGAGCCCCTGGCTCTGCTGCTGCCTTGTGGTAATCAGCAGTCCCCGCTCCAGGCCTGTCACAAGCAGAGTCCCTGGCTCTGTGCTGCTGCCTTGTGGTAACCAGCAGTCCCCGCTCCAGGCCTGTCACAAGCAGAGTCCCTGGCTCTGTGCTGCTGCCTTGTGGTAACCAGCAGTCTTTGCTCTGGGCCTACTGCAACTAGGAGCCCCTAGCTCTACTGCCAGGCCGGGTCACTGTCGCAACCTCCCCAAACGTGCAGTTCTGGCTGCTCTCCTCTGAGATATCACGTTCTCCGTCACTCCTGACGGGAAGATGATGAAGTAAAAGAAAAAAAAAGAAGATAAAAAAGGTAAGGAAAGAAGGGAGGAAACAACTGCCTGGAGCAGAGGGGCCCAGGAGCTGGTACACTCCCTACCATCTTGGATTATAACAGGCGGCCTGATAAAAGTATATAAAATTATGAGAAGCATAAATAGGGTGGAAATGTCAAGGGGCCCATAGTTTTAAGATGAGAGGGGTAAAGGGAGACAGTTTAAAGGATATACTGCATGCAAGAAAACTTGGCTACGCAGAGGTTGGAATATGCTGCCGAGAGAGAGGTAGTAAAAACAGGTACAATAACAAAGTTTAAGAGGCATTTCAACAAATACATTAAGAGAAGCAGAGAATAAACGGTTATAGAAAATGCGTATACAGAACATTTCCTAAAGAAGGGCTCATGCCTGAAATGTCGATTCTCCTGCTCCTTGGATGCTGCCTGACCTGCTGCGCTTTTCCAGCAACACATTTTCAGCTCTGATCTCCAGCATCTGCAGTCCTCACTTTCTCACAGAACATGCACAGGCAAGTATCATGGTATCAGGCACGGAGGGCCAAAGAGTTGGTTCCTGCATCATACAGTTTGACATTCTAAACTCCATATGGGCAGCACCCATTGTACACCCATCATATATAAAACACATAAATTAGGAGCAACAGGAGGCCATTCAGCTCCTTTTAACGAGGTCATGTTTGATCTGATAGCAGCTGTGACAGGGTGGCATGGGATAGTTGGAGATGAAACCCACAGCAAGAGAAAATAAAGGTCCAATACACAAAGGGATTGAGATAGTAAGCCAGGGAAGACTAGAAGTTAGATCTCTGATAATGGGGGCTATGTGTGGGTTGGAAATGGATTGGTTATGCCGAAAGGAGCCCACTTTATGACAGGGACTATCACTTGATGAAGGAGCGTCGCTCCGAAAGCTAGTCTGCTTCCAATTAAACCTGTTGGACTATAACCTGGCGTTGTGGGATTTTAAACTTCGTACACCCCAGTCCAACACCGGCATCTCCAAATCATGACCTCTGGTACAGTAGCCAAAACACCACTCATGCACTACTCATATTAGAGTCCCTATATCTAATGACCCAGTATGATTAAGTTCACTTGTGACTAATTTTTTTTTGACTGGAACTACAGATAGCTTCTTCTCCGAGCTTCAATGTACTCACTTGAGTAAACTCTTCAGGGTTTTATTTCAACATTTTTGCTGCAGGCACATCCTAACTCTTTATCCATAGGTAACCTAGTTCACTCTATATTTTTCCCTACCCCTCTTCCATGGACTTCACGTGACTACCCAACTCAAAGTAACAAATTGAACAGTAACAGTCTATTGGCCAAAGGAATGGGTATTTCCTTTAAGGGAGAAAGTGAGGACCGCAGATGCTAGAGATCAGAGTCAAAGAGAGTGGTACTGAGAAAGCACAGCAGTCAAGCAGCATCTGAGGAGCAGAACAGTTGACATTTCAAGCATAAGCTCTTCATCAGGAATGGGGGAGGGGGGCCACGAGGGCTGAGAGATAAATGGAGACAGGGTGGATTGGGGAGGAGGGTAGCTGGAAATGGGATAGGTAGATGAAGGTTAGGGTGAAGGTAATGAGTCAGAGCGGAGGAAGAAGAGGCATTCTTCCTGCAGGCATCGGGTGGCTAGAGTTTGGAAGTGGAGGCCCAGGGCTTTGCATGTCCTTGGCGGAGTGGGAGGGGGCATTGAAGTGTTCGGCCATGGGGCAGTGGGGTTGCTTAGTGCATGTGCCCCAGAGATGTATCAAGTTGATGTCCTATCTCCCCAATGAGACCACAATGAGAGCAACGGACACAGTAGGTGATGTGTGTGAAAATACAGGTGAATCTCTGTTGGTTGTGGAAGCATCGTTTGGAGCTTTGGATGGAGTGGAGGGTGGAGGTGTCCACCTTCCTTGCCACCCTTCTCTCTGACCTATCACCTTCACCCCCACCTTCATCTACCTATCGCATTCCCAACCACCTTCTGCCCAGTTCCACCACCTCTTCCCATTTATCTCTCAGTCCCCTTGGGCCACCCCCTCATTCTTGATGAAGAGCTGATGCTCAAAAGTTTAATTCTCCTGCTCCTCTGATGCTGCCTGACTGACTGTACTTTTCCAGCAACACACTCTTTGACAGTGTGTCCCTTAAGCCTAGAAAACACAAATTCCAGAACTTCCTAACAACCTTGAGGTTCTTGCTGGTCACAAAACAATCTAAAATCAATAAAATGCCTTAATGGTACACAAAAAAATACCCCATTCACCCTGAAATCAGACTTCAAAATTGGTTTTAAAAGAAATCATCATGGTTACAGGAGTTACAATTATCAACTTCTAACACACAAATTCACTGGTTACTCTATCAAAAATTATATTGTAAACTTAAAACGTTTGTGATGCTTGTTTGAAGAACCCGTGCACATGACGGGCTGAATGAATTCCTTATGTGCTTTTGTGATATACTGTATATTAATCATGGAGGTTACATCACTCAACACATTAACAGATCATAAAACTGAGCCATGCAATCCATATTTAATAAGAAATAAGATTACCAGACAACAGTTTAAGGCAACAACAGATTTGATGTGAAAGTACTGAAAAGTCATCTTATTTTTACAGATACACTAATCTAATTGGTTGCCCAACAGTAAGTAATCTCCCTTGTACCATGAGAAGCTCATCCCCAGAAAGCACAGGATAACTGAGAATCTTTTTGCAAGATAATGCAGAGACAGCTGCAAATTCCACAAACACGGGGCAGTCAGGTGAAGGTGGTAGGGGAAAATTGGGATTAAAGGGTAGGTGAGGAATAAATGGGAGTTGGGAGTCAAGGGAAAGGTGGGCATTAAAAGAGATGTTTGGGACTAAAAGGGGAGTTAAGTGTCATGGGAAGCTAAGGATTAAAGATAATTTTGGTATCGGAGGAAGTTGGGGATTAAAGGGACTTTGGATGTCAAGGGGAAGTTGGAAATTAAAGGGGAGTTGGTGTAGAGGAACATCCAGGGAAATGGAATGAAGATGGGCGTGATGGGGGAGGGGTTACATTTGCAGAGGGTGGTGAAATAGAGATAGCGATAAAGGTGAAGGAGTGTGTGGATGGAACAGAGAGATGCAGTGACAATGGAGGTTGGACATGTTGGGGAGGTGGGAGATGGAGAGACATGAGGTAGATTGATTGATGAATTGACTTGGGTGAATCCAGGCCCATAGAAGCAGAACAACATCACACTGATTTTTCACAGAGCCACTTGTGCTATTTCCCTTCAGAAGTCACTGTGTCACAGATTTCATTTCTGTTACCATTGGGCTGGCCACTCTTCCAAAACCTGAATGTGGAAAGAGAATAGGGCAGAATGAATGGACTGTGCATGAATTATAGTGTAAGGACCTTCTCTATTGTACTCACTACCACAAGAGTTTGTACTGTAACTGATTGCTACATATTTAACAGAGTCGTAGTAACCTCTGAAATAGCACAATAATGATCCTATATATATGGGGAATGCTGTGCGTGACCAGCTCATAAACATTTATCAATAAATTTCTGACACTAACAGAAAACATCTTCCTTGTTCCTATCACTCATGAAACTTGACTGATGTCAAACAGTTGAACATATGAATGTGCAGAATCAAATATATTAGCCAGGGAAGTGGAATGAAGATGGGCGTGATGGAGGAGGAGAGCTCAAAAAGGCTGATAAAGCATAAAGTCTGAAATGGGGATATTCGCTATGATGCTGCTGCTCCCTTAACAAGGTTATGCTGTCCTTGGCTTTTTTTATTTTCTGCAGAGATCGTAAAAGCAGTGATTCTGCTGTTTTAAGGTAAATTTGATGATAGCTAATAGATACTGCCTCATGGAAAAGAGTTTGAAGTTAAAACAAACTTGTACAATGAAAGGGGTGTGGCCAGTTCTCCCAGCTCCGCTTTACTCTGGTCTGGTTTGATAAAGAAGCATGTCCATGCTGATCTTCCCTTTCTCTGTCTCTCTGACAGCTCTCCTATAGGACTCTGTGTTTGATTTTACCTTTTAGGCCAAGGGATATTTATGGATATTGTTTCAAGTATTTGGAGCAGTTGGGTTTTCAGATAGGTTAAGCTATTCTACATTCTATTCTCTTTTTTTTTGTCTCATTCAGCAATCTTGTGAGTAAATTCTGTTGTGTTTAAAACGGAGTAGTTTGACCAGCTGAATCGCTCCTGGAATATCTACTCTATGCCTGCTTAAAACAACTAGCAAAGATAGAGTTCGGGCTACTTTCTTGAAATATTTACAGGGCTGGACCATAATAGATTGGGGACTCGTCTAGGATTTGATCTGTAGTTCCAATTTGGAATCAGGGTTGCTGGAATAGAAGGCAGTAATTGGCAAGTGTAAGTGCCTTTTGTTCAGGATGTTGATTTCGGTTGGGTTAGAACAGAGCTTGGGATAGCAATGGCTCTTTTAGTCACCAAGAGTTTTCTGAGGGTGCAAGTGAAGACTTTGGGGGGTTTACAGAAGGTGATTAAAGCCAAGCTGCTGGAATTAGCAGACAAGCTGGGGTTGGGGCTGCCTCCTTCCCTGAGGAAAGGAGAGATAATTACAGCAATAACCCAGTGTTTACATTTGCTGGGAACCCCAACAGAACCTTCGGAGATGGTTAAAATTCAATTGATGATGAAGCAAATGAGTTAGAGACAAAAGACAAGGAAAGGGCAACAGAAATGAAATGGTTTGAGTTACAATTAAAAGAAAGAGATGAGAGAGAGAGATTGAACTTCAGAAATTGGCACTTTCCCAAAATGCAGCACTTGCATTTATCTGAATTAAACTCCATCTGCCACTTCTCAGCCCATTGGCCCATCTGGTCCAGATCCTGTTGTAATCTGAGGTAACCCTCTTCGCTGTCCACTACACCTCCAATTTTGGTGTCATCTGCAAACTTACAAACTGTACCTCTTATGCTCACATCAAATCATTTATGTAAATGGCAAAAAGTAGAGGACCCAGCACCGATCCTTGTGGCACTCCACTGGTCACAGGCCTCCAGTCTGAAAAACAACCCTCCAACACCACTTAGTCCAATGATATTTCCTGGGAACCAACATTATTTTACAACATCCTTATCTCACTAACTGAGCCATTGCATCTGCATCTGAAGGTCAGTTCGGATGGCCAGTAATGTCTTATCTCGTCTAGTTATTTCTATGTCAGCAGATTGTGTTTAGTCGATTATGATTTGGAGATGCCGGTGTTGGACTGGGGTGTACAAAGTTAAAAATCACGCAACACCAGGTTATAGTCCAACAGGTTTAATTGGAAGCACACTCGCTTTCGGAGCGACGCTCCTGATGAAGGAGCGTTGCTCCGAAAGCTAGTGTGCTTCCAATTATACACGTTAGCCAATTATGCAGCAATTACAGAATTAGCAGTTAGTTACTTAAAGCCATTTTATCCAGCTTTAGCAGAATTTCCACTTTGCAGCCTAGAAGCCATTTTGTCATGTTATTTGCATCGAGAAGCCATCTTGTTGCCACCTAGGTTATTAAGAGCATCTGTTAAGTGGTTGTTCCTGACAATAACTAGTCATGTCAGTCTGTCTTCAGATTTCAGATCCTCATCTTCCCGTTTTAGTCATTTCACGACGACACCATAGGGCAGGAGGACATAGTTTAACTCAGTGCAATTGAATGGATGCTAGAGCTTGCCATACTTCCTCCTCCTCAGAGGAGAAAGCAGGGGTGGGCAGCAGCTCCTCCACATTTTCATCAGGTTGGAGAAGGAGCATTTCTGAGGGCAATCACTGTTGTCAGTGGAATTCATTAGCTTAGCAATAACACATTTAACAATAGCAATTCCAAAGAGACAAATTAAAATAACACCATACCACATTGCCAGATTTATCAACCAGTTGTACCATGAGCCAAAACCCCAACCTCCCCATCCAGTGTCTTCTGCCATTTGATTGATGAAGGTGCGGATGTTATCAACATGCTTGGTAATATTCTCGATGAGCTCGATAACCCCCATCATACATTTGCCCTTCACTGGGGCGCACACCCCACCTTCTTTGGCAAGTTCACAGTTGAGGGTGTACTGGCTTTGCTGGAAAAATAGATGTAATTCTGAGAGCATATCCTTAACCTCTGCTAAGGCTGAGGCCATCTCTTTGCCCCAGAGGATGAGGCTGCAAATAAGATGGTTACGGTTTTGATGACTAATAATTCCTGCAGATCCTCCGAATGAAAAAAGCACTAAGAAATGTGTCACCGACAGACTGGGCTTTATTGTTGTCCAAAGCCTTAGCATCTCTCCAATGTGCACAGAATTCAGGTGAAACTGAACGTTTGGTAAGGAAACCTCAACCCCATGCCCAGGTAGTTGGGGAACAGTGATCGGGAAAAGTGTCCCTATAGGTACAGCAACAGCACGGGGAGTACATATTTCATTAAGAACAAGGAAGTTACTCATTTTGCCTTGGCTGAAAAGATGATGATTAGATTGCATTACTTGCAGTGTAGAAACGGGCCCTTCGGCCCAACAAGTCCACATCAGCCCTCTGAACAGCAACCCACACGGACCCATTTCCCTATATTTACCCCTGCACCTAACACTACAGGCAATTTAGCATGGCCAATTCACCTAACCTGCACATTTTTGGACTGTGGGAGGAAACCGGAGACACGGGGAGAATGTGCAAACTCCACACAGACAGTTGTCTGAGGCAGGAATTGAACCAGAGTCTCTGGCGCTGTGAGGCAGCAGTGCTAACCACCACTGGGGCCACCGTGCAGCCCATAACCCGGTTTAGGAAGGATAATGGAAGGGGCTTCCCAATAAGAAGCAGGCCTATCTTGGTAACTACCCTGAACGAACGGGTAGTCCATGGCTACAAAGTATGATTGCCTTGGGTGCTTAGAATGAAAACTGTTCAACAGAAAGGTGGGTCTTTTTGTAAGAGATGCATTATCGTCCCAGACTGGTTCCTTCCATCCCACATGGATGGGACATGCAGGTGCTGTTAATGGTCTCAGTGAACATGGGTGGCGCTGTTACCCATACCACAAAGAGCTGGAATACTAGCAATAACAGAGACACACTCCTCCAGTAGGCATACACATGAGGTGCAAGACCCCACAGGTGAGCAGTAGCGGTCGGTACATTTGACAAAGGCACGTGGAATAGTCTTAGTCACATTTACATAAGCACACCCCCATTCCATCCTGTTGTAATGATTGGGATAGGCTACCCCGGACTTATTAGAGGAAGTCCACAAGCAACTAACAGGTGGGGATAAGTGAGAGTTAAAAGAAGCATTATCAGGTAACCACCTTAGATGTATTCCATTATCCATCACTGGGATTCGGGAGAGGGAAAAGGATCAAGTTGTCCTTTAGTGATAACAGACCACTTCATCCTGGCCAAATATTTTATTGTGACTTTGAAAAAAAAACAATTTGTTAGTGAGAGACTGCATTTCCCCCTTTTCTCTTTTGTATCGTCCAGATTTAGACCTCTCTGGGTAGGGGCAAGGTTTACCAGGGCGGCCCATCGCACAATTGAAATCAAACTGGCATAAAGCACCTTGACAGGGTAAATGAGCTATCTGATCTTCTTGGTGCAGTGGGCCATTGCGACAGTCATTCTTGGTAACGTTCCATGCATCGAAGGAACACAAGGACATCTTTTCGGCATAACTAGTACACAGTCTCTGGTTGCTCAAAATCACATCGATAAACAGTCTCTTCTTGAGCCTGGTGACCTTATCAGCAGTAGGGATGGTGAGGACAACCTGGAAGGGCCCCTCCCATTGAGACTGGAAGCCACGGCATGTCCATTGTAATAGAATATAAACCATTCCCTCCTTGCCCAAGCTTATACAATAATTCACATAGTCAACTAAAACAGGCAGCAGCAAAGTAGGAACTCAAATTTGTCCAGCAGGGGCCACACACATTTTGGTTTCAGTATCGAACAAGTACCCTTTTTGAGTCCAAGTTTGTGCTGTTCAGCAGGGGGCTACTCCTGTGATTTCTGCACTTTACCCAGGTCTGGAATACCTATCCCCATAATGTCTCTATCCAGGTTTTGCTGGGGGCCCAATGGGACCAGAAGTTTTGAGGTGTAAGGCTGCCCGCTCGGCAGCAATTATCCACCTGCTCATTACTTTGGAGACCATCAGTTGCATCAGACTGAGCAGAGCATCTTAATAACTGCCAGACTGATTGGACAAAACAGCATTACAATAACACCGAGCCGTTGGGGTTAAAAATTCTGCATGTTCCCACAAGGCTCCAAACTCGTGGGTCATACCAAAAGCACAATGAAGAGTCAGTGTATATTACCAGATTTTCCTTTTGTTAGGATGCAAGCATGTCAATCCCCCACATTAGCTCCAAGGTAACATTAAAGGCACATCACTCTCCCGCGGCCACATTTCCACAGGTAAAGCAAGGGTCAGCCATTTGTCTCTGGGGGATTTTGCTGTCTTGTTCCCAGTCTTAAAGGTGTAATACTGGGGCCTCCCTGTCCTCATTTCCAGGGTCCCCTCGTGAAAGGGTTGCTCAGCAATGGTCATTGGGTTGGCATCTGAGGTAGGTTCCACCTCCAGTGGGTATCCTGAATCAACCCTGTCAGGGCTGGCACACGATATTTGGGGTCACGAGGGCGCTGGATATAATCAGTTTTACCTGTCACTTGCATAGTGGTCCAATTTGGTTCTGGCCATCCCAATAGAAAACCACCACTCACCTCATTTGTGATTGGATGTTCCTGGACTAGTTCATATTGTTTGTCTGGACCGTGTCAGTGACACCAAGTGGAAAACATTACAAAAGCATAGGGTGAAACAAAACTGATTCAGCTTTTCGATTTTTTTCAATTGCATACCACTTCCATCAGGCAGAAAATCCCATACTTCAGTCTTGCAACACAAATGAATCATGTGCAGTCTGCTCCCAGAATTTTGTTGCATTTACATCCGTATCACTCTTGGGCATATTGAGCAAATTGGGTCGATTTGTTTTTGGGGTCAGGAGTGCGCTTCATTAGCATGACTCTAATTCATGAATGGGCCATGGTTTAGGAAGGCGTAGGCCTCATCCCCATGATATCAGCTATGAAGACTGGATGCTTCATTTTCAAAAGAAGGTTTGTGATAGTGATGGTGATGGTGTGTGCGTGCATATGTGTGCGTGAATGTGTGCAGGCACGCTGGGGACAATCAGGAGATATTAGGGGCTCAGTGGTATCCAGGAACTAAATCCCCATCCTCAAATAGGGTTGGTATGCCAGACATCACCTGTATTCAGAATCCCAAGCCTAAGTTCTTTATTTTACAGTGCTGTTGCTTAAACCCTGTTTGCAAATTTCTCTGCCTTAGTGACCTTACATTGTTTCTCATGTCCCTGTTATTTTTTCACCCACAGTCAGCTATGAATGTCTCCCAGCTTTTGGGAGTTCCAAATGCTATACATATCTCTATCCCTCAATCACATGCAAAATTCCTTCAACTGGCCAGTCAGGTATCTTTCCATTGTTTAATTAACAACGAATTACTGCAGCCAAGCTTCAAATTAACCATGAGGCAACGAGTCAGGTCACTGAATGTGTAAAAGAATAAAACCAAGTGATCCTGCCAATTAATTCTGATTTTGTGATTCAGGGCTAATAGAATTGATTATTAAAAAATAAATAAAATAATCATTGTCTGTAATTCAGAGGTGGAAACAGAACAAGTAACTAAAATATTTTAAAAGTCATGAATATAAACTGCAAATTCATTTATTCAATATTCAATATTTAAAATGTAAAATGAATACAGTTTCCAACCCTGAAATCCATTATAATTACTTGGTTCTAGTCTCTTAATGTAAATCCCAGATTCGGTTCCTTAAGCAGTCCTGACCAGTCAATCCTCATTGACAATGCTATAGGCTGTGAGATAACTGCAGCTGCCTTAAAAGGTCTTGTCTCCTCACATGGTCACAAAAAACTTCTAATGAATAAATAGTGGCCGAATCCAAAGACGCAGCTATTAACAATAAGATGTTAATTTTGTTACATGATTTATCACAACATAATGTGAACTGAAGCTTCAATTGTCATTGAGGGAGGGGAATTGATATAAAATAAAGTTTCAACTGGCACACCGAAATCACCGATGAAACACAGCAGTCTTAAAATTAAGTGGAAACAAACGAGTCTGAAACAAAAATTAAATCTGCTAGTATCATTTCCTGAAAACAATGCTGTTAGTTCAGGATATTTTGGATCTATCTTTAAATTTTGTAAAAACCAGAAGTGTAACTAAATTAAATATGGTTCACGCAATTCCGCCACTCAATGGGCAAATGTTAAAGTCTGAAGTGATTTTCCTCAATGTTAGATTTAGATTATAATTAAAATTGTGCAGAGACCTGTTCTCATCCTGAAGCAGAACGATTCTGCACCTGAGGCCCAGGTTTAGTGCTAGTGCTTGACTTCCTTTGGTCAATTCTTTCATTAGTACAACATGTAGGGGTGAGAGGGGTGAAAATGATCTTTGGCAGGAGCATGAAATTATGGGGAATTTGACAACAAGTTTATACTGATATCAAATGGTGCAGAATTGAAGGAGAAGACTTCTTTAAAAGGTTATAATTTCATCTTCTTCCATATTAAACATGATTCTAAATTAAATAAGATTGGCTTTCATGTAAGTATAAAAGTGATCAGTTAGAAATTGACATTAGGCAGTCATGGCCTGTAAATTCCCAAAACACAAATCAAATTCAAAACAGTCCTAGATCTCAAGCTCCAGGGTACAAAACATTCAATCACCAACAAGCAAATGTGCATTCAAACTACATCTCAAAGGGTTAAACTTTCTGTAAGCTGCAGGGAATCAGCCCTGAGTCTCTCTCTCACATACACACATGAACATTTTAAGGGTAATGAGACACTCACATTCCAGAATATGAGGAAGATTAGCCTCATAATTCCTGGCAGTGGCACATAGCTGCTTCCCCAAGTGTGGTCACTGACCAGCTTTCTTTTTAAGCAACCACCCTCTATATTTCATAAAGAACAAGCACCAATACAAACAGTACAAAACCATAGCAGACAAACAAGACAAGACAGCAAAGCAAGACAGATACAACAGAGAAGATAATGTCAGCCTAAAACTTTCACTCATCAGAAATCCGACAACGAATGAGACTAATGATTTCTGCAAAACATTGTCGACATTCTAAAACCCTGACAGTCTTGTTATAATATATCACTTTGCTTCTTTATTTCATCTTTCACGGAATAATTTGGACACCACCAATTTGACAGGGTTTGAGTCCCCGACTTATTTGAAGTACTTCCTTACATAGGTCCCTGACCTGTTAGTGGAGTCCCCAACTCCTTTTTAATCTTTTCTGAATGCATTCTTAACAAGGCCGATTTTCTCGGGTTGGACTGAGACAATAAGCAGCAAGGGGTTGAGTCAACCGCAACTTGAACGAGAGGAAAACCAAACGCAGAAAATATTCACGTCTGGCCGCTAATTCCTCTACACTCAATAGTGGAGGACTCAATGCTCATACACCGGTGCCCATCTGTCCATACCAAGCCCAAGTCACTGCAGCAGATGAAGATCTGGACCCCCCCGGGGGGAGAGGTTCTGTGTTCTGTGATCAGTCACTAAGCACCTACATTCAGCCTGGTTCTTTCAGACTTCATTCTTTTTTTCTTCATACAGTCGGGTTCAGAGCATCCGGAAACACAGAGGATGTAAACTTGCTTCATCCTTGATGGAGCTGCTTCCAATGTCAATTTTAATCTGTGAGGGATAGAAATTGGGGAATAGAGAAATCCTCACATGGAAAAATAGTTTTCAGTGGCAATCATAAGGATTTCCCTCCACAGGGTAGAAAGGAAACCCTTGAAGGTGAAAGAGAAGTTAAAAACTCTGGAGTTTTCACTGCAATAAAGTAAACCACGTGAACTCAGTGTTGTTGGGTTTGGAAAAGCACTGGGAAGCCGAATGTAGGAAATCTGGATAAGCCAGTGAATTTTGTTGGAGTGGTAACTGAAAGCACAATGAAGGCTAAAAAAGTGCAGCAGAGTGTACAACCTGGTTGGAGGTTGGTTAAGGAGGAAGTGCCAGATCTGCTTAAACAAAAAGGGAAAGTTTATTTGCATAGGCCAGGAGCAGCAGATAAAGAGGTTACAATATTAGGAGATACAGGATCCTCACAATCTTTGATGTTTAAAAATGAGGAGATATGTACCTCCTGAAGGGGTATTGTCAGAATAGGTGCTAGTAACGGGAATTCATGGTGAGATGAGAAGTGCTCAATTATATGCAGTGAGGTTAGGGTGTCCAGTGAAGAGTAGAGAAGTCGTGGTGAGAGTACTGGGCAAACTCTTAGCTCTAGGAATACAATTTGTCTTTGCGAACGATATAGTTGGTACACAGCTAGGAGTACTGCCTACTATGCTTGATAAGCCTATGGAAACTTGGGCAAATGAACTCATGCAAGAACATACCCTGGAATTTTTCTTGACGTGTGGTAACAAAGTTACAAAGTCACCAGTTGAAACAGGAGATATCAAAGAGTACAATTAAGAAAATTCAAGCGAAATTAGCAGAGACCTTGTTTGATCAAGTGGTTAAGACAAAATTGGAGTAGATAGATGACAAAAGCAGACATCTTTAGTTCAGAGAAATTAACTGAGTTACAGTAGAAAGATGAGAAACTAATCCAATTGTATTTAAAAAGCGTGGGCAGAAGAAGAATGTGGGTATATCCCGGTATGCTACGATTTTAAGAATGATGTTTTAATGAGGAAATGGAGATCATTGCATGCTTAGGCAGAAGAGAAGTGGACAGATGTTCATCATGTCAGGTTTAGTAGGTTATAGGAAGGAGGTGTTGCGGGTAGCACATTAACTACCAGTAGGGGGTCGTTTAGGTTAAGAAAAACCCAAGCCAAAATACAAAAACATTTTTCCTGGCCTGGACTGGACAAAGATGCAGTTAAATTTTGCCAGGCATGTCATACATGTTGGGTAATTGGAAAACCCCAGTCAGTAATAAAACCTACATCTTCAATATCAATTACTGAATTTGAGGAACCTTTTACAAAAGTCTTTATTGATTGCGTAGGACCCCTACCTAACACAAAGTGTGAGTGGGTATTTATTAACAATAATGGATGTGGCCACTAGATTTCCAGAGGCCATTCCATTGCACAAAGTCACAACTAAAAGGATTGTAGAGAAGTTCTCAATGTTTTCACTAGATACAGACTACCCACAGAAATAAATCAGATTAAGGGTAAACTTCACATCAAAATTATTCAAGGAAGTTTTGGATAGCTTAGGAATAAAATAACTCAAATCTACTGTATACCGTCCAGAGTCACGGGGAGCGCCAGAGAGATGGTATCAGACATTAAAGACCATGTTGAGGACTTATGTACATCTCTATGACTCTATCCAGATGATGGGGATAAGGGAATTTGTACTTTTTGTGATCAGAGATGCACCAAATGAATCAACCAAATTTAATCTATTTGAATTAATTTTGGGGCATGAAGTGAGAGGACCACTAAAATTGATTAAGAGGCCACATGTTTGGACTATGTATCAAATTTTCAGTGATGATTAAACAGAGAGGGGGAGTTGGTGAGGTAGCATTTAAAAGTGTCAATGAAACAAGAAGCAGACAAGAAATCAAAAACTTGTAATTTTGCTATCGGTGAAAAGGTATGAGTGTTACTTCCAGTGACAGATGAACTTTTCAAAACTAGGTTTAGTGGACCTTGTCAAGTCAAAAAGAAATTGAGTGAAGTGAACTATTTAATAAGGACTCCAGACAGAAAGAAATCTCACAGTGTGTCATGTGAATATGTTCAAAAGGTATTTTGACAGGGAAGGAAAACAAATGAGTGATGAACCAATTTCAGAGGATTCTGAATTTGACATTCCTCAAATTAAATTAAACAGTGAGGAAGTTGTCAAAAACTTCAATGAATTATTGAGTTGCCTTCCAAAGGAAAATCAAAATGACCTGAAAGAGTTATTACGATCACATGGAGAGATATGTGGAAATAATCTGGGAAGTACTAACCTAATGTATGATGTAAATATAGGAGATGCTGTTGTGATTAAGCAACATCCTTGTCGCATAACTGTCTAAAGTTGGCACAGGTTCAAAAGGAGATTGAACACACGCTCCAAGACAACATAATTGAAACAAGTTACATTGACTGGAGCTCACCTATAGGAATGGTGCCAAAACTATATGGAACCCAACGGTTATGTGTAGACTATCATAAAGGCAGTGCTGTTACAAAGATTGATGCATATCCCATTCTGCATTTGGAAGACTGTTTTGAAAAGATGGGAACTTGCTCAGAGGATACTGGTAGGTAACTGTCCAAAAGAGAGAAGACAATTTTGGCTTTCATAACGCAGAATGGACTGTATCAGTTTAAAGTCATACCGTTTGGTCTGAAAAATACACCAGCTACATTTCAGAGATTAACCAATAAGATTATTTCCAGATTACCCAATTGTGTTATACATATTGATGATGTGGAGGTGCTGGTGTTCAACTGGGGTGGACAAAGTTTAAAAAAAAAACACAACACCAGGTTATAGTCCAACAGATTTATTTGGATGTACAAGCTTTTGGAGCACTGCTCCTTCATCCAGGAGCCTAGTGGAGCTGGGTCACAGGACACAGTTTACAGCAAAAGTGGGCGGCACGGTGGCACAGTGGTGAGCACTGCTGCCTCACAGCGCCTGTAGACCCGGGTTCAATTCCCGACTCAGGCGACTGACTGTGTGGAGTTTGCACGTTCTCCCCGTCTCTGCGTGGGTTTCCTCCGGGTGCTCCGGTTTCCTCCCACAGTCACAAAGATGTGCGGGTCAGGTGAATTGGCCAAGCTAAATTGCCCATAGTGTTAGGTAAGGGGTAAATGTAGGGGTATGGGTGGGTTGCGCTTCGGAGGGTCGGTGTGGACTTGTTGGGCCGAAGGGCCTGTTTCCACACTGTAAGTCTAATCTAATCATAGTGCCATATAATTAATGTGATATATTAAACAAACCTAGCTTGCTATTAAGTCTTTCATATTTTATAAACCATAAGTTATCTCAGGAATGTGACTTGAAATAAATTCTGGGATTTACATATTAATGAATCAAAATCTACAACCCATTCTAAAGATGAAAGACTTAACAGCAATCTATTTCTCCAGGAAATTGAACATACATCAGCAGAAATATTCAACAGTTGTGAAGGAGACTTTGGACTTTGTGTTGGTGTTACAACATTTCAATGTTTGTTATTGGCAATATATTTGATACAATCATGTGCACTGATCATAACCTATTGAGGTTTGTAGAGAAATTTAAGGACAAAAATTCCAGCGTGTTTAGATGGAGATTGTTGTTACAGACATTCAATGTGTGTGAATTCCCCCATGAATTTGAAATTCTGTAGCATCACAGAAATAGCTACAAATGGCCATTTTTATCACCCAGCAAGATTTCCTCCATGCTTCCACTATTCTTTCAGTTTTCCTCCAATCTTTATACCATTCTGTTAAATGAAATTTGGATTTTGAAATAGTGGCATGTGGGTAATAGTTACTTTCGTGAAGATATGTGAAAAGAAAATTACTGGAACAGTGCTTAAACCACTATGTGTCATAGAGCAGTTGAATGTGAACCCCTGAATGTTGTTGGAATGTGATATATATTTATGATAGTGTTTATGACCAAGTAAATTTTAATGCCAATAGCTTGTTTTCAGATTGAAAGCTCTTAGGACATGTTGGAGGAGACCTGACAGGGATCAGAAACATATTTAGTTTCCCTCAAAGAAAGAGGTTTTTCAGTCCAATTCAGGAAAAACATTATCTTGGTAGAAAGGTTTGGTTTGTGCAGTTTCTAAGCCAGGCATGTTTGATTTGAAATTTAGCATTATTAAAAGTTTGAGTTAGTTCAAGCTCTCTGCTTTGGAGGGAAATGCGTAGGGAGATTCAATTCAGTAGAACTTAAAGATTTGATAATGGAGGAATGCCTTTTTGGTTTTGAGTCTCTGTAATGATGGTGTTGGGACGCAGGCTGAAGCTTTGATTTGTGTTTTTTAAGATATTTATAACTGTGTTCTATATTTAGGTAGCTTGGTTTTTACTTTCTTATCCGATAAACAGCTGTGCTGTTCAGCCTCGTGACTATGTTTCAGTAACAGACCACCACAATTTTTCATATCATTTCTGTTAAGCTTTGAAGTAGTCACATATGTTTCATCTATCTGTCTGAATGAAATAATAATTAATCATAGAATCCCTGCAGTGTGGAAACAGGGCGTTTGATCTGTCAAGTCCTCACCAACCCTCCAAAGAGCATCTCACCCAGATACACCCCATATCCTATCCCTTTAACCCTGCATTTACAATGACTCATCCATCTAGTCTACACATCCTTGATACTATAGGCTATTTAGCACAGCCAATCCAGCTAACCTGCACATGTTTAGAATGTGAGAAGAAATCCATGCAGATATGGGTAGAATTGAACCATGGTACCTTGGTGTTAGCCATCATGCTACCCCAGAACTGCAGTGTTTCTGTAGCAATGGTTAAAAATCACACAGTGCCAGGTTATAGTCCAACAGGTTTATCTGAACGCACTAGTTTTCTGGAGAGATACCTGATGCCATAGCAGTGCTCCAAAAGCTTGTGCTTCAAAATAAACCTGTTGAATTATCACCTGGTGTTGTGATTTTTAACTTTGCCCACCACAGACCAACACCGACTCCTCCATATTGTAGCAATGGTGACAGTTGTGTGAGGGCTAGTCTTCAGAACACTTTTTTCATTATCATGAGGAGCGTTTGTGATCTAGCAAAATGCACAATTGTGCCTTCAAGTTTCTGTTAGAAATTTCTGGTCTATTTTTTGAATGTTGGGCAAGTGCCCATAACTTACAGAGAGAGTGAGAGAGAGATAGAGACCTTTTTTCAGTTTAAATATCAGTTTTAGGAAGATCTGAAAAAGGCTTTGAATGAAGGTGATTATATAAAGTTTGTTAACACTAACTTACCTATTAAGTTACCTATGAATAAGAAATTAATCATACTTCCAGACAATATTCTGAATCGATCCCATTTAGCATGATGGTGGTACCATAAAGAAGAATGCAGGATAAGTTTGTGTGAAGATAGACTTTGTCTCCATAGGGGCCATGCAATGGTTACATTCCGTGTGATCATGTGGGCATGAGTTTAGCCAATTGAGAAATATCATTTTCAAAGGTAAGCAAATATTGATTCGCAAAATCTTGCATGATGTTATGTTGAGCCATCATCATAGTAGTCACATAGGGCAGAGACCGAAGGCTGGTATGCAAATCTGTATGTTGTACTGGCAACAACAGGACATGGATCGTCTATAAAATTCTGTGAGGAATGCCATCTGAGCAATAAAAAGAACTGAATTAGACACAGAGGGTGTAGGAGAAACCTAGCAGGTCTGGCAGGATGTGTCAATATAGAATCAAGTTAGTGTTTTGTATTTAGTATGGTTCTTTGAAGAAGACAATGCTAGCACTAAGAATGGCTAAAGTAAACATTGGTTCTTTACAGGATGAGAAGGGACATTTAGTTATGGGATATGAGGAAATGGAGGAGGCATTGAACAGATAATTTGTGTTGGTCTTCACAGTGGAAGACACAAATAATATGTCAATAATTGACAAAACAGATGAAGATAGGTGAGGACCTGGAAAGAATCAGTATCAAAAAAGAAGTGGTATTGGGCAGGTTAATGGAGCTAAGAGTAGACAAAGCTAGGGGTGGCACGGTGGCTAGCTCTGCTGCCTCACAGCAACAGGGTCCCAGTTCGATTCCAGCCTCGGGCAACTGTCTGTGTGGAGTTTGCACTTTCTCCCCGCGTCTGCGTGGGTTTCCTCCGTTTCCTCCGACAATTGATTGGAATTTCAGTAATTCTTGAAGCCCAAGTGCTATCCCCCTCATTTCAATAAAAGGTGTTTTATCTCTGAATAAGTTTTATTCAATTTGACAGCACTATTTGGGAAAACATGAATATAAAAAATACTACTGTTCAGCAATAACAGAAGCCAAACTGCCCTCTGCTACAATGCTTCTTTCTTTTGTAGCCTTTTAATGTTAATCCTTGTAAGATTTCGCAATCCCCACTTATACTTTCTGATCATTTTGCGACAATGTATCCAAGTTCTAAGGATTACCATAAATATTATACTCATCTCCCTTTCTGAAATACAATCGTAAGCCTTTACTTCCATATAACTGAGTTGGTAACTGTGAGAAACTCTTTCTGCTTTTGCCCTCTATTTTCTTGAATTTGAACATTTTTATCATGTGTAAGTCGATAATCTCTAAATAAAAGAGGAAATCACAGCATTCCGTGACCACAAGGAACAGCAAAATTGTTGAGTGGATAAATCCCCAAGGTATGCCCGAGAACTCTGTGGGAAGCTCGGGAAGTGATTGCTGGGCCTCTTGCTGAGATATTTGTATAATTGATAGTCACTGGTGAGGTGCCGGAAGACTGGAGGTTGGCTAACGTGGTGCCACAGTTTAAGATAGATGATAAGGACAAGTCAGGGAAGCCTGTGAGTCTGACCTTGGCGGTGGACAAGTTGTTGGAGGGAATCCTGAGGGACAGGATGTACATGTATTTGGAAAGGTTAGGACTGATAGGGATAGTCAACATGTCTTTGAGTGTGGGAAATCATGTAACAAACCTGATTGAATTTTGTGAAGAAGTAACAAAGAGGATTGATGAAGACAGAGTGGTAGATGTGATCTATATGGACTTCAGTAAGGCATTCAACAAGGTTCCCCATGGGAGACTGGTTAGCAAGGTTAGATCTCACGGAATACAAGGAGAACCAACCATTTGGATACAGAACTGGCTCAAAGGTAAAAGAGGGTGGTGGTGAAGGGTTGTTTTTCAGACTGGAGGCCTGTGACTAGTGGAGTGCCACAAGGATCCATGCTGGGTCCTCTACTTTTAGTCATTTATATAAATGATTTGGATGTGAGCACAAGAAGTATAGTTAATAAGTTTGCAGATGACACCAAAATTGGAGGTGTAGTGGAGAGTGAAGAAGGTTACCTCAGATTACAACAGGATCTTGACCATAGAACATTACATTACAGTGCAGCACAGACCCTTCGGCCCTCAATGTTGCGCCGACCTGTCATACCAATCTGAAGCCCATCTAACCTACACTATTCCGTGTATGTCCATATGCCTGTCCAATGACGACTTAAATGTACTTAAAGTTGGCAAATCTACTACCGTTGCAGGTAAAGCATCCAAACCCTTACCACTCTCTGAGTAAAGAAAGTACCTCTGACATCTGTCCTATATCTATCACCCCTCAATTTAAAGTTATTTCCCCGCGTGCTCGCCATCATCATACTTGGAAAAAGGCTCTCCCTGTCCACCCTATCTAACCCTCTGATTATAGTATATGTCTCTATTAAGTCACCCCTCAACCTTCTTCTCTCTCACGAAAACAGCCTCAAGTCCCTCAGCCTTTCCACAAAAGACCTTCCCTCCATACCAGGCAACATCCTAGTAAATCTCCTCTGCACCCTTTCCAAAGCTTCCACATCCTTCTCATAATGCGGAGACCAGAACTGCACACAATACTCCAAGTGCGACCGCACTAGAGTTTTGTACAGCTGCAGCATAACCTCATGGTTCCGGAACTCGATCCCTCTATTAATAAAAGCTAAAACACTGTATGCCTTCTTAACAACCTTGTCAACCCAAGAGGCAACTTTCAAGGATCTGTGTACCTGGACACCGAGATCTCTCTGCTCATCTACACTCCCAAGAATCTTACAATTAGCCCAGTACTTTGCATTCCGGTTACTCCGACCAAAGTGAATCACCTCACACTTGTCCGCATTACACTCCATTTGCCACCTACTGGCCCAGCTCTGGAGCTTATCTATGTCTCTCTGTAACCTACAACATCCTTCATCACTATCCACAACTCCACGACCTTAGTGTCATCTGCAAATTTACTAACCCAACCTTCTACACCCTCATCCAGGTCGCTTATAAAAATGACGAACAGCAGTGGACCCAACACCGACTCTTGCAGTACACCACTGGTAACTGGACTCCAGGATGAACATTTCCCATCAACCACCATCCTCTGTCTTCTTTCAGCAAGCCAATTACTGATCCAAACTGCTATGTCTCCCACAATCCCATTCCTCCACATTTTGTACAATAGCCTGCTGTGGGGGATTTTATCGAACGCCTTGCTGAAATCCATATACACCGCATCAACCGGTTTACTCTCATCTACCTGTTTGGTCACCTTCTCAAAGAATGACCAGATGGGCCAATGGGCTGAGAAGTGGCAGGTGGAATTTAATTTAGATAAACATGAGATGTTGCATTTTGGGAAAGCAAATCTTAGCAGGACTTATACACTTAATGGTAAGGTCCGAGGGAGTGTTGCTGAACAAAGAGACCTTGGATTGCAGGTTCATAGCTCCTTGAAAGCGGAGTCACAGGTAGATAGGATAGTGAAGAAGGCGTTAAGTATGCTTTCCTTTATTGGTCAGAGTATTGAGTACAGGAGTTGGGAGGTCATGTTGTGGCTGTGCACGACATTAGTTAGGCCACTGTTGGAATATTGTGCGCAATTCTGGTCTCCTTCCTTTTGGAACGAAGTTGTGAAACTTGAAAGGGTTCAGAAAAGATTTACAAGGATGTTGCCAGGTTGGAGGATTTGAGCTATAGGGAGAGGCTGAACAGGCTGGGGCTGTTTTCCCTGCAGCATTGGAGACTGAAGGTTGACTTTACAGAGTTTATAAAATCATGAGGGGCATGGATAAAGTCTTTTCCCTTAGTGGGGGAGTCCAGAACTGGAGGGCATAGGTTTAGAGTGAGAGGGCAAAGATATAAAAGATATATAAAAGGGGCAGTGTTTTCACGCAGAGGGTGGTATGTGTATGGAATGAGCTGCCAGAGGATGTGGTGGAGGCTGGTACAATTGCAACATTTAAGAGGCATGAATAAGAAGGGTTTGGATGGATATGGGCCAAGTGCTGGCAGGTGGGACTAGATTGAGTTGGGATATCTGGTCAGCATGGGAAAATCTGTCTCCATGCTGTACATCTCTATGGCTCTATGTTATATAATTTAGTTCACCATAAAAAAAATGTCAGAATACTCATGACTAACTAATACTTTTCCAGTGCAAAAATAGAAATACAAACTCACAAACCAAGAATCACACTTAAACAAATGCAATTTCACCGTATTGAAAACCAAACACACAGTTATTTTAAAGTTCGTGATAGAAAGTGACTTAGAAAACATTTGTTTAGATTAATTAAGGCTGTTTTTACTGACATTCATAGTGCATGAGCCCTGTGTGAAATGTCTTGCCATGGCATATGTGGGCACATTTATTTTCAAGGGTTTTTTGATGTATATGTGTTCCTGAAATGATGACATTGCTGGTAAATGCCAGCCTTTGACATGTTGAGGGAGTGGGCAG
Source organism: Hemiscyllium ocellatum (assembly GCF_020745735.1). NCBI lineage: Eukaryota > Metazoa > Chordata > Chondrichthyes > Orectolobiformes > Hemiscylliidae > Hemiscyllium > Hemiscyllium ocellatum. The sequence continues at coordinate 28,178,215 of NC_083445.1, forward strand.
CTGCATTGTTGATGCGGTATAATGTGGATAAATGTGAGGTTATCCAATTTGACAGCAAAACCAGGAAGGCGGCTTCTTACCTGAAGGGTGAGAGATTGAGAAATGCGGAGGCATATCAAGACCTGGGTGTCCTTGTAGACCAGTCGCTGAATGTAAGCATGTAAGTGCAACAGACAGTGAAGCTAAAGGGTAAGTTTTCCTTTGTGGCAGGAAGCTTCAAGTACAGGAGCAGGGATGCCTTGCTGCATTTATAGAGTATTAATGAGACTACACCTGGAATATTGTGCAGTTTGAGGAAGGATGTTCTGCTAATGGTGGGAGCACCACAAAGATTTACCAGACTGATATCTGGGATGGCCAGACTGACGTATGATGAGAGACTGGATTGGTTATGATTGTATTAACTGCAATTTTGAAAAATAAAGGATGATCTCACAGAAACCTTTTAAAATTCCGACAGAGCTAGACAGGGTAAATGTAGGAAGGATGTTCCCAGTGACTGGGGGAGTCCAGTACCAGAGGTCAGTGTTTAATAACATAGGGCTGGACAGTCAGGACTGAGATGAGACAAAATCTTTTCACCCAGAGAGTGGTGATCCTGTGAAATTCTCTATCACAAAAAGCAGTTCTAATCAAACATTGAATGTTTTCAAGACAGAGGTACATGCGTTTTTCGGGATGAAAGGAATCAAAGAATATGGGAGAAAGTAGGAACAGGGTACTGTGCTATAATCATATTAAATGACAAAGCAAGCATGAATGGGTCTATACGTCCATCTCCTGCTGCTATTTTCTGCATTTCTGTTTCTTTTTGACCGTCTGGAATTGACCTTTGAGAAAGTGTTGATAAGTTACAATGAGGTCATATTGGAAAATAGTTGATGAAACAGCATCATAGCTTATTGCTTGCTTTGAATATAAATTATTCAGTAAGGGCAGGGTTCTTTTTCAATATTCCATCCTGAATCAGCACACTCACTGCATTGAGTTCTGAATGTTGTGCTGATTTGATATTGATGTTGGGAATATGCAGAAAGAGAGGGAGAGCAAATGGTTCAACTCATAAAGGTCTAATAATTTCATCCAATTTAAGCAGCTTTGAAGCATTTGTATTCACTGCAGATCATAAAAAAATGCTGCAATTACAATGCCTTGTCGCAAAAAAATGTTCAGATCAATCTGGTTTCAGCCAATATTTGGCTTTTGACAACCCTCAACCCTGAGTTACAGACACATCAATCTAATTAGGTATCCCTGCTAACTGCGGCTCATCCAGGAAAGGGGAGGTGTTAGAGGACATACAAGTGGCAGGGGCACAGAGAATGGGATTGGGAGGGCTGACAGGCACTGGGCTGGGGAGGAAGAATTGGGAGGGAGAGTTTGGGGGCAGAGGGGAGGAGAATGATCCCTTGCCGCAGCTCATCTCTCTGAGGTTAGGTTGAAGTCGGCTTTTCTGCTGAGAGTTAAAGGAGCAAGAATGGTTCAAAACCCATTACCATCCCTTGAAGAATGAGGAGAGATGTCGTGAAATTTAAATGATGTGGAGGTATTGGTGTTGGACTGGGGTGGACAAAGTTAAAAATCACACAATATCAGATTATAGTCCAACAGATCTATTTGGGAAGTACCAGCTTTCAGAGTGCTACCCTTTCATTAGGTCACTGTGGAGCAGGATCATAAGATCATAAGACATAGAATTTATTGCAAAATATTACACTGATTCATATATGACTGAAAAGATATACTGAGCAAACCTGAATTTTAAACAGCATGACATGTTTAAAATCCCTTTAGTTCTTTTGTTCCAATGGGATTGGGCTAGTGGGTGAAAGGAACAAACACTTCAGTGTACAAACAATGCACTGTCCCTTAAACATTCCAGAAAAGTGGAATAATAATAGAAAGTGCTGGAGATACTCAGCAGGTTTGACAGGATCTGTGGACAACCACACAAATTTAATGCTTTGAGTCCAGTCTGACGCCTTCACAGAGACACAGCACGTAAACAGACCCTTCGGTCCAATCTAATCTCATCCCATTTGCCAGCACTTGGCCCAGATCCCTCTAAACCCTTCCTATTCATATACCCAGAGAAACTCAGTTGGTCTGGCAGCATCTGTGGAGAGTGAAGGAGTTAATGTGGGGGACAGTGTATCATGGGAATCTTCACATCATTAGATTGAGATAAAGGGGAATAATCTGTTTAAAATTCAGGCTTGTTCAATATATCTTTCCAGTGATATATGAATCAGTGTAATCTTTTGCAGTAAATTATGTGTCTTATGATCCTGCTCCACAGCGTCCTAATGTAGGGGCAGCACTCCGAAAGCTAGTATTTCCAAATAGATCTGTTGGATTATAATCTGATTTTTAACAGTGGGATTTTGGAATGTTATGGCCAGGAGAATCAGGGAGATCCCCTGCTACTCCCTTCTACTGCCAATCCCAGCTTAGAGCTGCCTGTTCAATGTACACAGACTGAATACTTCAAAAGTGGTTTTACTTCCGCCAGTGCACTGATGGAACATTAAGGAGAATCTAACTGTGCTGGCTTTTCACAGATCCACTGTTGAGAGACATCACATGACCGATCATTCCATCCTCCATTACTGTATATTTCTGCACAGTCTTCATCAGAAGCATTATTTGGTTCACCCTCAGACCAAAACCTAAAGAAAAGATGAGAATACAATTCATGATGAGAATTCATACTGCAAATTAATGCAAAATCCCAGTGAGACTCAAACAGTTGAACTTCTAAGAATGGCTGAGTATGCCTGTCAGTTGTACTAAACCACAGTAATGAAACCGAATGGATTAACTGGCATTGACCTGGCCACCGGAAAAGACAACAGTTTATCTAGCCTTACCAAACTTGAAAATTCCACCTTTCTAACATCGGGGCTGAGGGTGTAGTGTGGGGGCAGACCCACAATTGTCTCACAGACTCATCAAGCAATAGCATTCCACCACTCTACTCACAGAATCTCAGCATCCTAACATCACGATAAATAGAATAGGGTATTTGCCTGTTCCACAGTAAGGTCAGGCACATGCATGATGGCACACTAGTTTCTGGCTGGGAAGGAATGACCTTGGAGAGTCCTCAACAATCTGTCCAGTCAAACATGGTCGTGAAAACCTCCTGCTGACCATCACTCAGTGTCCTGTCTGGGCTGTTGAATCAGTTCTGCAGCATTTTGAACATCATTTGAATACAAAGTTGAATAACAAGAGCACAGAATGTACTATATGTGGGGGAATCTCTGCCCAGCGCTGAGAGTGACTCAGGAGGACCTCTGCTGACTGAGCTTGCCAGTGACATAGTGGCTAGAATGAACCGGTCACAAGTGATGAGGGTTCCATCAAGAGGCAAAATCTACTTAACTTTGACCTCCCCAAGCTATGGATACATCTATCCATGTCAGTAAGTTAAGAACAAAAGGATTCAAGACTCAAAACTGGGCATCAGTGAGGTGCTATGGATCATCAACAGCAGTTGAACTGTAGTCCATTGTAACCTCATGGCTGGCAGAGTGAAGAATTTAAAATCTGATTGAAGATTTGTAGCTCGGGTGTCCGTTGTTGTGGTTCTGCTCGCCGAGCTGGAAGTTTTTGCTGCAAACGTTTCGTTCCCTGGCTAGGGAACATCATCAGTGCGGTGGGAGCCTCGTGTGAAGCGCTGCTTTGATGTTTCTTCCGGTATTTATATTGGTTTGTTCTTGCCGCTTCCGGGTGTCAGTTTCAGCTGCAGTGATTTGTATCTGGGGTCCAGGTCGATGTGTCTGTTGATGGATGTTCTTGCCGTTTCCGGGTGTCAGTTTCAGCTGTAGTGGTTTGTATATGGTGTCCAGGTCAATGTGTCTATTGATGGAGTTTGGGGATGAATGCCATGCTTCTAGGAATTCTCTGGCTGTTCTCTGTCTGGCCTGTCCTATGATAGTGGTGTTTTCCCAGTCAAATTCATGTTGCTGGTTGTCTGAGTGTATGGCTACTAGAGATAGCTGGTCGTGTCGTTTTGTGGCTAGCTGATGTTCATGGATGCGGATTGTTAGCTGTCTTCCTGTTTGTCCTATATAGTGTTTTGTGCAGTCCTTGCATGGTATTTTGTAAACTACGTTAGTTTGGCTCCTGCTGGGTATTGGGTCCTTTGTTCTAGTGAGTTGTTGTCTGAGCGTGGATGTTGGCTTGTGTGCTGTTATGAGTCCTAAGGGTCGCAGTAGTCTGGCTGTCAGTTCTGAGACGCTCCTGACGTATGGTAGTGTGGCTAGTCCTTTTGGTTGTGGCATGTCCTCGTTCCGTGGTCTATCTCTTAGGCATCTGGTGATAAAGTTGCGTGGGTATCCGTTTTTGGCGAATACCTTGTATAGCTGTTCCTCTTCCTCTTTTCGCAGTTCTGGTGTACTGCAGTGTGTTGTGGCCCTTTTGAATAGTGTCCTGATGCAGCTTCGTTTGTGTGTGTTGGGGTGGTTACTTTCATAGTTTAAGACTTGGTCTGTGTGTGTTGGTTTCCTGTGTATCCTTGTGGTGAATTCTCCGTTGGGTGTTCTCTCTACTAACACGTCTAGGAATGGGAGTTGGCTATCCTTTTCTTCTTCTCGTGTGAATCGGATTCCTGTGAGTGTGGCGTTGATGATTCTGTGTGTTTTTTCTATATCTGTGTTTTTGATGATTACAAAGGTGTCATCAACATATCTGATCCAGAGTTTGGGTTGGATTTGTGGTATGGCTGTATGTTCTAATCTTTGCATAACTGCCTCTGCTATGAGTCCCGAGATTGGTGATCCCATGGGTGTTCCGTTGATTTGTTCGTATTACAGCTATACAAGGTATTCGCCAAAAACGGATACCCACGCAACTTTATCACCAGATGCCTAAGAGATAGACCACGGAACGAGGACATGCCACAACCAAAAGGACTAGCCACACTACCATACGTCAGGAGTGTCTCAGAACTGACAGCCAGACTACTGCGACCCTTAGGACTCATAACAGCACACAAGCCAACATCCACGCTCAGACAACAACTCACTAGAACAAAGGACCCAATACCCAGCATGAGCCAAACTAACGTAGTTTACAAAATACCATGCAAGGACTGCACAAAACACTATATAGGACAAACAGGAAGACAGCTAACAATCCGCATCCACGAACATCAGCTAGCCACAAAACGACACGACCAGCTATCTCTAGTAGCCATACACTCAGACAACCAGCAACATGAATTTGACTGGGAAAACACCACTATCATAGGACAGGCCAGACAGAGAACAGCCAGAGAATTCCTAGAAGCATGGCATTCATCCCCAAACTCCATCAATAGACACATTGACCTGGACACCATATACAAACCACTACAGCTGAAACTGACACCCGGAAACGGCAAGAACATCCATCAACAGACACATCGACCTGGACCCCAGATACAAATCACTGCAGCTGAAACTGACACCCGGAAGCGGCAAGAACAAACCAATATAAATACCGGAAGAAACATCAAAGCAGCGCTTCACACGAGGCTCCCACTGCACTGATGATGTTCCCTAGCCAGGGAATGAAATGTTTGCAGCAAAAACTTCCAGCTCGGCGAGCAGAACCACAACAGAGTGAAGAATACAGAAGGTATGTTGGGAATAGCACCTGGCATATCAGAAACCTGACAAATTGGTGAAGTGACAATGCTGGACACAGAACATGTAATGATCAGAGAATTAAGGACATGATAGACGGCACTAAATGATCTCAACAACCGACAAGTCAGATCTAATGCAAGAAAAATACTGCAGATCTGAAACAAACACTTAGAATGCTGGAGAAGTAGCAAATATGATCGCTTCAGTTAAGAATAAAAGGATACAGAAAACAGGGATCAATAGGCCATGTAGTTTGACATCTAGCATGGTCACGGTGTCAGTCAGAATTTGTCATGAAGGAGGTTATTACTGGGCACTTCCAAGAAATAAAAACAGAAAATACTGGAGATGTTTAACAAGTCTGACAGAATCTCTGGAGAAAGAAATAGACTAGGTTTCTCTCCACAATGCTACCAGACCTGCTGAATTTCTCCAGCATTCTTTGTTTAGGCCAGCTTGAAGCTCTGTAGTCCCACCACATATAGTCATGAATGGTGGTGGACATCAAACAACTTGCTGAAGGAGGTGGCGAGAAATACAGAGTGAGTAATCCATCTCATCCACCTCCAGTGGCCACCAGCATCACAGCTGCTGGTCTACAGCCAATTTGATTCACTCCACATGATATCAAGGAATGGTCAGAGGTTATAGATATGCAAAGACTATGGGCCCTAACTTTCTGGCAACAGTACTGAAGACTTGTGCTGCAGAACTACCATGGCCCAAACCAAGCCCTTTTAGTAAAGGAAAAAGTATCTTTCAGAAGAATCAATGCTTCTTCAATAGTATTTTGTTTTAGTTATTTAAAGCAGTCAAAGATTATTTTAAAATATAACATCTCGAAGTATTACCCATGCAGCTAAGCATTGGATATTTAAAGTTTTGAAGCTTTGATTTAAAGTTTTGATATGTACAAAATTGTAACAATATCTAATCTTCTGTCAGTCATCCACAGAGTCTTTCAAGTGAGTGGATGGTTTAAATATCTACTTCTTATTTTCTCCCTCCCTGTTACCCAAATCATACATTTGCTCAGTTTCATTTCAAACACCTAAATACTGCTTCCTGCTCTAACAGTGGTAGAAGAGCAGGAAGACAGTGAAGATACACTGTCACTCAATCTTACACATACCGCCACCAGCTCAAAGATAGACACGACAAGCAATTTAAAAGGTACAAGAGAAGTAGGATCTGCAAATGGTGAAACATTGCTGTCAGGTCGGAGAGAATGGAAATCTCAGTTGCCAGCTCACCAGAAGGTGAGTTTACCCTCTGCTATGGCTGTAGAAGATGCAGAAGACAACTTCAATGCCCAGGCTATACAGGAAGAGTGATGGGTATGCACTTTAAAGTGCTCAGAGAATTGAGAATCTTGCCAGAAGGTCTCCATTGAAATTTCAAGGTGCATTGAAGAATCTGGTACTAACTTGGCACAGGGCCTTGTGCAGAGATTGGACCCCATTCCTCAAAGATTTGGATGGTCACTTTCATTCATAAATCTGTGGAGTCAAACAGGGTCCGGAATCCTTGCAACACATGCACTACTGTTCCAATATCTTCGTGTGGGCAGTAGGATCTCAGACAGATGCTGGTATGGCTCTAAAAACCAGAAGGTAATGCAACTCCAGCAAAGCTCGTGAAAAAGCTGTTCTCTATCAAGAGTGCAACCTAATAGGCTCTGCCACTATGGTGCCTGTTGAAAATAGCTACTTCTACTCTCCCCTTTCTTTTCTAGCAGCTTGTTATTTTCTCCACACTGTCCTGGTCATTCTCAATGTGAGGAATAAACACTCCTTCGGCAGCACTGGAAGTTACAGATTTTTGAACAAATCCTTCAATCACCAAAATAAAATCAGCCAGATCAGCTTATACTCTATCAAAATATTTTAAAAGTCCAGAAATGCAGGGAGGGATTCCGGTTTCTGGATTGGAGGGAGGGATTCCGGTTTCTGGATAGGAGGGAGGGATTCCGGTTTCTGGACAACTGGGGTTCTTTCTGGGGAAGGTGGGACCTCTATAAAAAGGATGGTCTACACTTGAACCTGAGGGGCACCAGTATCCTTGGGGGGAGGTTTGCTAGTGCTCTTTGGGAGGGTTTAAACTAACTCCGCGGGGGCATGGGAACCAGGACTGTAGCTTTAGGGTACAGGACCTTGAGTGTAGGGAGGTTAGGAATAATGCAGCGATCTCTAAGGAGGGTGCCTGTAACCAGAAAGGTGGATTGAAGTGTGTATACTTCAATGCCAGAAGTATAAGGAATAAGGTAGGTGAACTTGCAGCGTGGGTTGGTACCTGGGACTTCGATGTTGTGGCCATTACAGAGACGTGGGTAGAACAGGGACAAGAATGGCTGTTGCACGTTCCAGGGTTCAAATGTTTTAGTAGGATCAGACATGGGGGTAAAAAAGGGGGAGGCGTGGCATTACTTGTCAAAGACAGTATCACAGCAGTGGAATGGACGATGGAAGAGGACTTGCCATCTGAGGTAGTTTGGGCTGAGGTTAGAAATAGGAAAGGTGAGGTCACCCTGTTAGGTGTTTTCTACAGGCCTCCTAATAGTCCTAGAGAAGTAGAGGATAATATTGCAAGGATGATTCAGGAAAAGAGTGAAGGTAGCAGGGTGGTTGTTATGGGGGACTTTAACTTCCCAGATATTGACTGGGAGAGCTATAGCTCGAGTTCATTAGATGGGTCGGTGTTTGTACAATGTGTGCAGGAGGGTTTCCTGACACAATATGTCGACAGGCCAACAAGAGGGGAGGCTATATTGGATTTGGTTCTAGGTAATGAACCAGGCCAGGTGTTAGACTTGGAGGTAGGTGAGCACTTCGGGGACAGTGACCACAACTCGGTGACTTTTACTTTAGTGATGGAGAGGGATAATCGTGTGCCGCAGGGCAAGAGCTATAGCTGGGGGCAGGGAAATTATGATGCAGTGAGGCATGACTTAGGATGTGTGGATTGGAAAAACAGGCTTCAAGAGAAGAACACTAATGAGATGTGGGGAGTGTTCAAGGAGCAGCTACTGCGTGTCCTCGATAGGTATGTACCAGTCAGGCATGGTGTAAAGGGCCTTGTGAGGCAGCCGTGGTTTAGTAAGGAATTGGAGTCCCTTGTGAAAGGGAAGAAGGCGGCATATGTAAAGATGAGGCGTGAAGGTTCAGTAGGGGCGATTGAGTGTTATAAGGTAGCCAGGAAGGAGCTAAAGAGGGAGCTAAGAGAAGCGAGAAGGGGACATGAAAAGTCTTTAGCTGGTAGGATTAGGGAAAACCCAAAGGCTTTCTATAGGTATGTCGAGAATAAAAGGATGACTAGGGTAGGTATCGGTCCAGTCAAGGATAGTAGTGGGAAGTTGTGTGTGGAGGCGGAGGAGATTGGAGAGACATTAAATCAGTACTTTTCCTCAGTATTCACTCAGGAACAGGACACTGTTGCTGATGTGAATATGGAATCACAAATAATTAGAATGGATGCCCTGGAAATATGCAGGGAAGAGGTTTTGGGAATATTGGAAAGGATGAATATAGATAAGTCTCCTGGGCCTGATGGCATTTACCCCAGGATCCTATGGGAAGCTAGGGAGGAGATAGCAGAGCCATTGGCCTGGATGTTTATGTCGTCGTTGTCAACAGGAATAGTACCAGAGGACTGGAGGATAGCGAATGTGGTCCCATTGTTCAAGAAAGGGAGTAGGGATAGCCCTAGCAACTATAGGCCAGTGAGTCTGACTTCAGTGGTGGGCAAAGTCTTAGAGAGAATGGTAAGGGATAAGATTTATGAACATCTGGGTAGGAATAACGTGATCAGGGATAGCCAGCATGGTTTTGTGAAGGGCAGGTCGTGCCTCACAAACCTTATTGAGTTCTTTGAGAAGGTGACTAAGGAAGTGGATGAGGGTAAAGCAGTAGATGTTGTGTATATGGATTTTAGTAAGGCGTTCGATAAGGTTCCCCATGGTAGGCTAATGCTAAAACTTCGGAGGTATGGCATTGAGGATACATTAGAGGTTTGGATTAGGAATTGGCTGGCTGGAAGGAGACAGAGGGTAGTAGTTGATGGATTATGTTCATCTTGGAGCGCAGTTACTAGCGGTGTACCACAAGGATCTGTTTTGGGACCATTGCTTTTTGTTATCTTTATAAATGATCTAGAGGAAGGATTGAAAGCTGGGTAAGCAAGTTTGCGGATGACACAAAAGTCGGTGGAGTTGTGGATAGTGAGGAAGGAAGTGGTAGGTTACAGCGGGATATAGATAAGTTGCAGAGCTGGGCGGAAATGTGGCAAATGGAATTCAATGTAGCTAAGTGCGAAGTCGTTCACTTTGGTAGGAATAACAAGATGATGGATTACTGGGCTAATGGTAGGCTACTTGGTAGTGTGGATGAGCAGAGGGATCTTGGTGTCCATGTACACAGATCTCTGAAAGTTGCCACCCAGGTAAATAGTGCTGTGAGGAAGGCATATGGTGTACTGGGCTTTATTGGCAGAGGAATTGAGTTCCGGAGTCCTGAGGTCATGTTGCAGTTGTATAAGACTCTGGTGCGGCCTCATCTGGAGTATTGTGTGCAGTTTTGGTCGCCATACTATAGGAAGGATGTGGAAGCTTTAGAACGAGTGCAGAGGAGGTTTACCAGGATGTTGCCTGGAATGGTAGGAAAATCTTATGAGGAAAGGCTGAGGCACTTGGGGCTGTTCTCATTGGAGAAGAGAAGGTTTAGGGGAGATCTGATAGAAGTGTATAAGATGATTAGGGGTTTAGATAGGGTAGATACTAAGAACCTTTTACCGCTAATGGAGTCAGGTGTTACTAGGGGACATAGCTTTAAATTAAGGGGTGGTAGGTATAGGACAGATGTTAGGGGTAGATTCTTCACACAGCGGGTTGTGAGTTCATGGAATGCCCTGCCCGTATCAGTGGTGAACTCTCCTTCTTTATGGTCATTTAAGCGGGCATTGGATAGGCATTTGGAAGTTATTGGGCTAGTATAGGTTAGGTAGGATTCGGTCGGCGCAACATCGAGGGCCGAAGGGCCTGTACTGCGCTGTATCCTTCTATGTTCTATGTTCTAAATGCACTGGAATTGCATAGAGTTGTAGAAATGTGCTGAATAAATATTCAAGCAATTAACTTGCAACTAGAACATAGAACATGGAACAGTACAGCACAGAACAGGCCCTTCAGCCCACGATGTTGTGCTGACCACTGATCCTCATGAATGCACCCTCATATTTCTGTGACCATATGCATGTCCAGCAGTCTCTTAAATGTCCCCAATGACCTTGCTTCCAAACTGCTGCTGGCAATGCATTCCATGCTCTCACAACTCTCTGTGTAAAGAACCTGCCTCTGACATCCCCTCTATTCTTTTCTCCAACCAGCTTAAAACTATGACCCCTCCTGTTAGCCATTTCTGCCCTGGGAAATAGTCTCTGGCTATCGACTCTATCTATGCCTCTCATTATCTTGTAAACCTCAATCAGGTCCCCTCTCCTCCTCCTTTTCTCCAATGAAAACAGTCCGAGCTCAGTCAACCTCTCTTCATAAGATAAGCTCTCCAGTCCAGGCAGCATCCTGGTAAACCTCCTCTGAACCCTCTCCAAAGCATCGACATCTTTCCTGTAATAGGGCGACCAGAACTGGACACAGTATTCCAAGTGCGGTCTAACCAAAGTTTTATAGAGCTGCAACAGGATCTCACGGCTCTTAAACTCAAGCCCCCTGTTAATGAAAGCCAAAACACCAGATGATTCCTTAACAACCCTGTCCACTTGGATGGCCATTTTAAGGGATCTATGTACCTGCACCCCAAGATCCCTCTGTTCCTCCACACTGCCAAGAATCCTATCCTTAATCCTGTACTCAGCTTTCAAATTCGACCTTCCAAAATGCATCACCTCGCATTTATCCAGGTTGAACTCCATCTGCCACCTCTCAGCCCATCTCTGCATCCTGTCAATGTCCCGCTGCAGCCTACAACAGCCCTCTATACTGTCAAGACACCTCCAACCTTTGTGTCATCTGCAAACTTGCTGACCCATCCTAGTTTGTTGGTCTTTTTAACAAACACTGTTGGGAGGTTCTGCATGCCACTGAGGGTGTGCTCAGGTGTGGGAATTTCAGAGGGTGGAGGCTGGAGCTCTGGATGAGTTACACCAAGGTTTGTCTGCTGCGTACAAAGCTGGTGTACATTGATGTGCATGTACACAAACTCTCTTATTAATACAGCAGTCAGCACTCTCTGCAAGTGAGTGCCCACACACCAGAGATGTCACTTTGCAACTTAAAGGGATCTCATCGTGCCCGTTAGACAGCTCCTGTCCTGCTCAGCTTCAGTCCATTCGTCTCTAATTTTCCAGTTTAACTAAATAGCTGAAGTTAAACTTGAAAACACATCCAGCTTTTATTTTTGTGTCTAGTGTCCCAAATATTGTCCAAAATGTACAATCAGAAAGTGAGCTCACTTTACAGAGGAAGTGTAGTCCATTCCATCCACCCAACGCCAATGACCTTCAGAGATAGAATCAGTGAGTCCAATCCAGTAACGTTTGTTTTGAATCAACGTTTTTATAAATGCCTGCCAAGTAAATAAAAGGGTTATTACAGTAAATGGAATAAAGCAGGTTGTTGGTATTGTTAATGGCAAGCTATCTACTTAACAATCCTCTACCTGAAGACTCAACTAGCTTCACTCCCTTGGGAACAGCAGTGATGAGTATAAGCCTGTCTTTATAAATGATTAAATACTCCACTCTTGTTATTCTATTTTCTATTCATTCAATGGATGTGAGTAGTAATTGTTGATCATCCCTAATTACTGGTGGCGAGTCACCTTCGAGAATGGTAGCAGTCTAAGGGGAGTGGTTAAAGGATTTTAACCAAGCAACAGTGAAGGAACATCGATACAGCTCCAAGTCAGGATGGAGTGGTTCTTGGAGAGGAATTTACCAGTAATAGCCCTGAAAATTTCACAGGTTTGGAAGATGCTGTTGAAGCAGCCTTGATGAGTACGATGTTAAATACTGTTCCCACTGTGCAATGTTGATGGTTAACTGCTGACAGTGGTGATGTGATGTCAATCAACAACAACAAAGGCCACTTTGTCCTGGATGGTGTCAAGCTTGCACACTGTTGGAGCTGCATTCATCCAGGGAAGTCGGAGTATTTGATCACATTTTGGTCTTTTAGACAGTCTTTGGAGAGTTGGGAGGTGCTTGCTACAGGATTCATAGAATCATACAACATGGAAACTGGTTGTTTGGCCCACCATGTCCACGCTGACCAAGAAGCCTAAAATTACCTTTTGTTTTATTTTACCTGCACTTGGTCCATAGCCTACTCTGCCCTGGTCCTTTGAAATGCTCAACCTTGATATTTCTTAGATGTTGCGAGTGTACCTGCCTTTACCACCCCATCAGGCAGCATGTTCCAAATTTCTACCACCTTCTGGGTGAAAAATCATTTCTCAAAACCGCTCTAAATGACTTACTCTTCACCTTAAACATATACCCTCTAATCTTAGTCACCTCTGCATAGGGAAAGGATTCTCTAGTTCATGCTTCTCATAGTTTTGTAAACAGCCTCATAACAAGGATTTTCCATTGTCCAGGCAATATCCTGGTAAATCTCTTCTGCACCATCTCCAGTGCAATGATGTTATTCCAGTAGTGTGGTCACCAGAATTGCACACAGTATTCCGTCTGTGGCCTAACTAATATTTTATAAAGTTATAAGAAGACTTCCTTGCTCCTATAGTCTATGTCCCAGTTAATGAAGGCATTACTATCTTCACTATCCTGTCTACCTGTGCTGACACCCTCAGGGATCTGTGGGCTTGTAAACCAAGGTCCTTTTGTCTCTCAGTACTCCCTAGGGACTTACATTCATTGTCTGTATCTTTCCTTGATTAGACTCCTAAAATGCAATAGCTTACATCTAACAAGATTAAATTCCATTCGCCATTGCCCAATTTACCAGTTGATTAATATCAGACTGTAGCCTGAGACCATCCTCCTCACTATCAACAACACCAAAATGTTCATGTCATCAGCAAACTCACTAATTATACGTTCTATTATTACATCTAAGTCATTCATGAGCATGACAACTAGCAAGGATCTCAGCACCAATGCCTGTGCTATACCACTGGTCACCGGCCTCCACCATGACTCTTTGCCTCATATTTGAAAGCCAGTTTTGGCTTCAGTTTGCCATATTACCGTTGGCCTCCTTGACTCTTCCCTTTTAGACAAGCCTTTCATGTAGGACCTTGATAAAGACTTCACTGAAGTCCAAGTAAACCGCATCTTCTGCATGATCTTCAGCAAGATAATTAGCCACCTTTTCAAAAACCTCAACTGAACCAGTCAGACAAGATCTCTCTCCAACATATTCACACTGACTATCCCTACCCTTCCAATTCATCTTGTTCATCAGAATTGTTTCCAATAATTTCCCTACCATTCTCATCAGACTAGCTAGTCTTTAATTACCTGGCCTATTCCTGCTGACGTTCTTGAACAAAGGAATCACATTAGCTATTTTCCAGTCATCTGGCTCTTCAGCTGTGGCCAGTGAAGTGGTGCTTGTATGGAATGAGCTGCCAGAGGAAGTAGTGGAGGCTGGCACAATTACAACATTTAAAAAGCAAGTGGATAGGTATATGAATAGGAAGGGTTTGGAGGGACATGGGCCAAGTGCTAGCAAATGGAACTAGATTAGGTTGAGATATCTGGTCGGCATGGACGAGTTAGACTGAAGGTTCTGTTTCTGTGCTGTACATCTCATAGACTCCTGCAGCACAGAGACAGGCCCTTTGGCCCAAGCTAGTCCATGCTGATCAAAATGTCTACCTACGCTAACATCATTTCTCTATGCTTGGCCCATATCCTTCTAATCCTTTCACATCCTTGTATCTACCCAAATATCTTTTTAATGTTGTTAATGTGTCCACCTCAACAACTTCCGCCAGCAGCTCATTCCATTTGCATGCCACGCTCTCTGTTAAAAAAAAGTTTTCCCTCAGGTTCCCTTTTATTCTTTGCACTCTAACTGATACCCTTCTAGTCCCTGATTCCCCAATCCTGGGAAAAAGACTGACAGCATTTACCCTATCCATGCTTGACATGATCTTATACACTTCCATGAGATCTCCCCTCAATTTCCAATGTTCGGAAAAAAAGTCTTAGCTTGTCCAACATCTCCCATAACTCAGACCATTGTGTCCTGGCAATATCCTTGTAAATTTCTTATGCACTCTTTCCACCTTAATGCATCCTTCCTGTAGCAAGGTGACCAAAACTGAACACAATGCTCCAATTACAGCTTTACCAATGTCCTGTAAAACTGCAACATTATTTCCCAACTTCTATACTCAACGCCCTGACTGATGAAAAAGCCAAAAGTCTTCTTCACTGCCCTCTCTACCTGTGACTCCACTTTCAGAGAACTGTGCACCTGAACTCCAAGGTCCCTCTGTTCCACTGCACTCCGCAAGGCCCTACCATTCACCATGAAACTCATACCTTGTTTTCCAAAATACAAGACCTCACACTTATCTAGATGAAACTCCATTTGCCATTTTTCAGTCCATTTCTCCAGCTGATCAAGGTCCTGCTGCAATTTCTGATAACATTCATCACAGTCCACAATACTGCCTATTTTAGTGTCATCTGCAAACTTACTAACCATGCCTTTGTATTTTCTCATCCAAATCATTGATATAGATTACAAACAGCAATGGCCTAGCAATGACCCTGAGGCACTCCTCAAGTCACTGCCAGGGTCCTAGCAATCTCCTCCCTTGCCTCCCATAGCAGCCTGGGATAGATAACATCATGTCTAGGGTTTTTATACAGTTTATTACCAGGTAAAGCATCTAATATCTTCTTGTTAATCTGAACATGTTCTAGAACCTCACCATCCCAAATTAAATCTCCAGCTAAATGTCTTTCTCTGCTGTGAATACAGATGAGAAATATTCATTAAAGACCTTACGTACAGATTACCCCTTCAGTCAGCGGTTAGCATTGCTGCCTCACAGCACCAGGGTCCCAGGTTTGAATCTAGCCATGGGTGACGGTCTGTGTGGAATTTGTACATTATACCATCATCTGCAAGTTGGTTGGACTGGTTTCCTTTCACAGTCCATAGATGTGAAGTTTGTGTAGACTGGGAATGTTAAGTTGTCCATAGTGTCAACTGATGAATAGGCTAGATGGATTAACCATGGAAATATGGGGTTACTGGGATAGCGTGGGGGTCTGAGTCTGGTCTGAGGTGGGAGCTAGGTCTGCAATTGTTTGGGACGTTGTTCAGCGGTTCAGTGCAGACTCATTGGGCTGAAATGCCGGAGATTCTATGATTCTAATAGGTCCCACACTTTTCTTGGGAATCCTCTTGCTGTTAATACACTGAGGAGATGCTTGGCGTTTTCCTTAGTTCTATCTGCCAAAGATATTTTGTGGCCCCTCTTGCCATCTTGACTTCTAGTTTAACAATCTCCTACACTCTCTATATTTTTGAAGGGCCTCCGCTGTTTACCATGTGCTGTACCTGACATATGCTTCATTCTTCCTCTTTGTCAAATACTCAACAGCCAGGCTTCCCTGGTCTTCCCTTTCACTCAGAGCAGAATACAGTGGCCTGAGTTCTCACTGCACTACTCTTAAAAGGCTCCCACTTTCCAAATGTAGACTGACCTGCAAATAGGTGATCCCACTCGATGTTCACCAGATCCTATTGAATTGGCCTTCCCCCACCCCCCCAAAATTCTGACACTTAACTGCTGCGTTATCCTTATCCCTTTGCATGACACCTTTTATCCTTACTGAGTTATGGTCACTATCCGGGGAGAAAGTGAGGACTGCAGATGCTGGAGATCAGAGCTGAAAATGTGTTGCTGGAAAAGCTCAGCAGGTCAGGCAGCATCCAAGGAACAGGAAATTCGACGTTTCGGGCATGAGCCCTTCTTCAGGATTCCTGAAGAAGGGCTTATGCCTGAAACGTCGAATCTTCTGTTCCTTGGATGCTGCCTGACCTGCTGAGCTTTTCCAGCAACACATTTTCAGCTATGGTCACTATCCCCAAAATTCCCTTTGAAGCTTCAACCACTTGACTGGCTTCATTCTCTAGGATTAGTTCGGACACTTCCCTTCTCCAGCATAACCGTCTATGTTCTGACACTAAAAGATCTCCTGGATGCACTTTAAAATTTCCAGCCTGTTTAATCCTTTCACACTAAGGCGACCCCAGTTAGTGTTAGCACATCTGGAATTAAGAATCTACCATTGACCATGAAACTGTTGCTGATTGTCAGAAAACCCCACTTGGTTCACTGATCTCCTCCAGGAAAGGAAACCTGCCATCCTGGCCTGGTCTGGCCTCCATGTGACTCCAGACCCACATCAGTTGTATCAATCACTGTAATGTCTCAACAAAGAAATGAAATGGATCAGACCACAGCACATGGCCTGCAGTGGTTCAAGAAGGAAAACTAGGGTAGAGCAATAAATGCTGGCCCAGCCAACGATGCCCAAATCACTGAATCAGAATAAGTTTAAATTTCTTACTTCTATAACCCTGTTTCTCTTACATCTCTCTGTGATTTGCCTATATATCTGCTCCTGTATCTCTTTTTGGATGTTAGGAGGCCTGTAGTATGATCTCTGCAAAATAATCATCCCATATTATTTATAATTTTTACCCGTATAGCCTTACTTGAAGGTCTTTCTAAGATATCCTTTCTCATTACTGCAGTGATGGTTTTCTTTGTCAATAATGCAATGTCTCCACATCTTCTACATCCCTCCCTGTTGCAGCTGAATGTTGAGCTGCCAATCCTGCCCTTCCTTCAACAATCCTTAGTGATTGCAACAATACTATGTGTTTCCTGTCTGCTGGACTGTCCTTCCATATCTGTTTCTGAGATGCTAACCTTCCATTGTAGCTACTGTATTTATATAGCTCATTCAGTTCAGCATTTGTCAATGATAACCCGCATGATGTTCATTGTGAGGGAATCATTGATGATAATGTCATTGAAAGACAAGGGCTGACGTTTAAATTCTTTCCTGTAGGAGATCATCATTGCAGTGAACTTGTGCAGCATGAACATCACTTGCCAATTTCCAAACCTGGATATTGTCCAGGTCTTGTTGGATTAATGACTGCTTTAGTATCTGAGGAATCGGGATGGTGTGAATCATTGTGCAATCATCGGTGAACATCCCCAGTTCCGATCTTATGATGGAGGGAAGCTTGTTAATGAAGCAGCTGAAGATGGTTTGGCTTAGGACACTACCCTGAGGGAATCTTGCAGACATGTCCTGGAGCAGAGATGATTGACCTCTAACAACCACAACCATCTTCCTATGTGCCAGATATGACTCCAACCAGCTGTGAGTTTTCTCCCTGATTCCCAATTGCTCCCAATCCCTGGTATGCTGTGGCTCCTTGATGCCACACTAACTCTACAGGGACAGCTTGTCTAGGGGAGTAGCAAGTTCTGGACCAGAGATCTTTGGTACTATTGCCGGAAATCTGTCAAGAACTGTAGCTTCTGCAGTATCCAATGACTCCAATTGTTTCTGGATATCATGGAGCCTGGGAATTTCTGGACAGCAACATGATCCAAGACAAGGCAACCATTTCAGTGATGGGTCATTGCTGCTTTATTCACGCTGGACACTGAGCTGAAGATAGTGAAGGTGAAAGGTTACCTGGACAGTTTGTTCCCTTAACACCCTGTTTAGGTGAAGTAGGACTTCAAGAGTTGGCCAGTGATGAGCGGCAGGAGGATGTGACTGTGAGCCAAGTTGGTGTTGGGATCCAGTGCTGGAGTGCTCTCATGTCTTGATTTTTACCAGCAAGTTTGAGGTAGTTGTTAGCTGTCTGGATAAAAATAACTATTGTGGGTGTAATTGCATCTAAAATTACCAAAGCTCCACAATGTAGGAATCATTCACATAGAGGCTGTGAAGTGAAAATGACAGTGTCAATACTAATGTTATTTTCCCATGGCTGAGCAGTAGGGAACATTAGGGTACAGTCTGTAGGTTAGGGATCAATCATTTAGGACTGAGATGAGAAATTTCTTCAGTCAGAGGATTGTAGTCCACACCAGAGGGTGTGGATTGCAGACTGAGTTTGACAGATTTATGATCTCTCAGGGAATCGAGG
Source organism: Hemiscyllium ocellatum (assembly GCF_020745735.1). Classification (NCBI taxonomy): domain Eukaryota; kingdom Metazoa; phylum Chordata; class Chondrichthyes; order Orectolobiformes; family Hemiscylliidae; genus Hemiscyllium; species Hemiscyllium ocellatum. The sequence goes on from NC_083445.1 coordinate 28,197,028, forward strand.
CATACTGGGTAGTGAGTGAGATCAGAAAGGAATGCAGATGACTGTCCGTGATCATATTGAATAGCAAGACAGGCTTCGGGCTGATCTTGTCGAATCTTGCTGCTTATATTCTGTCTCCGTGAATTTCTAGTCAATATTGTTCCTGAGGTCACTGAGAAATGACCAGAGGTTGGTGTGTTTGAAATTGTTTGAATCTCTTACCTGTTCCTCCGGCTTGTTAATGACAACAAGGTTGGCATCCAGTGATGCACAGGCTCTCTGGGCCTCTGTCCAAGTCTTGCTTTCTGATGAGAAGTAATAACAGTTTTGTTGAAATCGCCTCCAGTCTTCAGGACATTTCCCAGATAGTTCTGCGAGGACATGGAAATAAATGTTTGAGCTAACAGGGACACTGCAGTACCTCATTAATTCCTTGCTCACTGAGATTTTACCAATATTGTAATATTACTGGTTACCCACCATTACAATGCCTTGCCCAAAGGAACGTTCGACACTGAGACTCACTGTCTAAGGGTATGATGTTTAAATCTCAGCTGAACCAGACCCAGTCCCTTTGCAGCACACACTGAAGCTAGGAAATGAGTCCAGCCAACCCAATGATTTGTAACTAAAGACCTGCAGGTCCCAATCCCAGAGACAACTTGCCAGTCCCAGGAATCACCAGGACTGGCCAACCTTGTAGAGGTTAATCAGAAACAGCCAGAGGGAGAGGCAGTCAGGGAGGGATTTGCAGAAGAGAGAAAATGGTTAGCAGGATAACAAATGTGAGAGAAAGGGGCTTTGGGGTAAGGGTGGTGTCTTGAAGCATGATGAGGTGAGGCTGCAGAGGAACGATAAGGGAGATTTGAGAGATCGAAAAGCAATGATCTGATAATCACTGATGACCCATGTAAAATTGTGAGCTCCCCTTTGGCAAGTGTCAATTATGTGTTTTATTCTGGATGTTTTTGGGGGAATCAACTAAATAACAAGCTCAGTCATTCAGTTGATGTTTCTAGTTTTGCTTTACCCAGTTTAGTTTCATGAAGGTGGATGAGAGGGGTTGCTTGTGGGCCATGTATTGTCAGACTGTGGAAGTCTATAATTCTGCTCCTGTTGGTGGCCCACAGCACCTTGCGGATGCCCAGTTTTTGCTACCAAGGCTGCTCCTGACCATTCAGTCCGGTGACAGTACCAGACTCCACAATAGAGGTTATTCTCAATATGTTAATGAGAGTTTGATTTCTTCAGGACTGAACAATGTTCACTTTCACCCATGTCACAGTGGAGAGATAAGTCTGTAATGCTGGGAGAAGATGAATTTGAACAGAATCTGTCACCTGTTTGGTTTCCTCACCTGTCAATAGTTTCCTCACCTGTTACAGCGCAATTCTGGCAACTTTCAAATTCATTCACCAACTGTACTGCTGATTGGTTCTCCACAGCAGGTTATGCTCTGTGTACTAGTACCTTCAGCCCTTCCTCCCAGTACTATTCAATGTCAAGGGAAGGTGTTTCATTGAAAGTTGAATGCTGTGTGTGACACTGAAAGATACTCTTGCCCCCTTGACCAAAAACCATAGAACATAGAACATTACAGAGCAGTACAGGCCCTTCAGCCATCGATGTTGTGCTGACCTGTGATACCAATCTAACCTACACTATTTCATTGTCATCCATATGTTTATCCAATGACCATTTAAATGCCCTTAAAGGTAGCAAGTCTACTACTGTTTCAGGCAGAACATTCAATGCCCTTACTACCCTCTGAGTAAAGAATCTACCTCTGACATCTGTCCTCTATCTATCACCCTTTAATTTAAAGCTATATCCCCTCATGCTAGCCATCACCATCTGAGGAAAAAAGCTCTCACTGTCCACCCTATCTAATTCTCTGGTCATCTTGTATGTCTCTATTAAGTCACCTCTTAATCTTCCTCTCTTGAATGAAATCAGCCTCAAATCCATCGGCCTTTCCTCATTAGACCTTCCCTCCATACCAAGTAACATCCTGATAAATCTTCTCTGCACATTTTCCAATGCTTCCACATCCTTTGTATAATGCGGCGACCAGAGCTGTATGCAATTCTCCAAGTGTGGCTGCATCAGAGTTTTGTACTGCTGCAACCTGACGTCATGGCTCCAAAATTCAATCCCTCTACCAATAAAGCATAACACACTGTATGCCTTCTTAACAACCTTCTTAGTGGGCGGCACGGTGGCACAGTGGTTAGCACTGCTGCCTCACAGCGCCAGGGACCTGGGTTCAATTCCCGCCTCAGGCGACTGACTGTGTGGAGTTTGCACGTTCTCCCCGTGTCTGCGTGGGTTTCCACCGGGTTCTCCGGTTTCCTCCCACAGTCCAAAGATGTGCGGGTCAGGTGAATTGGCCATGCTAAATTCCCCGTAGTGTTAGGCAAGGGGTATATGTAGGGGTATGGGTGGGTTGCGCTTCGGCGGGTCGGTGTGGACTTGTTGGGCCGAAGGGCCTGTTTCCACACTGTAAGTAATCTAATCTAAAAAAACCCTATCAACCTGGGTGGCAACTTTCAGGGATCTGTGCACATGGACACTGAGATCTCTCTGCTCATCCACACGACCAAAAATCTTACCTTTAGCCCAGTATTCTGTATTCTTGTTACTCCTTCCAAAGTGAATCACCTCACACTTTTCCACATTAAACTCGATTTGCCACCTTTCAGCCCAGCTCCGCAGTTTTTATATGTTCCTGTGTAACCTGCAACATCCTTCCACACTATCCACAACTCTACTGCCTTCAGTGTCATCCGCAAATTTACTAACCCATGCTTTTTCGCCCACACCCAGGTCATTTATAAAAATGACAAACAGCAGTGGCCCCAAAACAGATCCTTGTGATATACCACTAGTAACAGAACTTCAGGATGAAGTCTAGGATGAATATTCCCATCAACCACCATCCTCTGCCTTCTTTCAGCTCGCCAATCTTTGATCCAACCCGCTAAATCACCCTCAATCCCATGCTTCTGTATTTTGTGCAATACTGCGGGGAACTTTATCAAATGCTTTCCTGAAATCCATATATACTACATCAAAAGCTTTACCCTCATCCACCTGTTTTGTCACCTTCTCAAAGAACTCAATAAGGTTTGTGAGGTATAACCTACCCTTCACAAAACCATGTTGACTATTCCTAATCAGCTTATTCATTTTTAGGTGATTATAAATCCTATCTCATATGATCATTTCCAACACTTCACCACAACCAAAATAAGGACCACTGGTCTATAATTACCAGGGTTGTCTCTACTCCCCTTATTTAACAAGGAGACAACATTTGTTATCCTCCAGTCTTCCAGCACTATTCCTGTAGACAATGACGACATAAAGATCAAAGCCAAAGGCTGTGCAATCTCGTTCCTAGCTTCCCAGAGAATGCTAGGATCAATCTCATCCGGCCGCAGGGACTTATCTATTTTCACACTTTCCATAATTACTAACACCTTCTCCCTGTGAACTTCAATCCCATCTAATCGAATATCGTGTATCTCAGTCTTCTACTTGATAACATTGTCTTCCTTAGTGAATACTGATGAAAAACATTCTTTCAGTGCTTCCCCGATCTCTTTGGACTCCACTTCTGTCCTTGACTGACCCTAATCTTATTCTCCATTAGGCCAGTGGGGCCATGAGCTTTTGTGAAGACCGAGGTTAATGTTGAGGACTGCAGTAGAAATTCTCACATGACTAATTGACCCGAATTATCCGTCTGGTTTGTCAGTTCTGTTGATGAGTGAACACTTTAAATCCAGTTGATCAGAAATTAAATGTAACATAGAACTGAATAGGGTCCTGCAGCTTTCATTCAGCTAAATCCTATCCTGATACTAAAGTCCAAAGCAGCATTTCACCTAGTTTTATAATTGAAGACCTCAATGATCCACATCAGAGATCATTGATGCAGTGTGTGGGAGTGAGCCTGCCTGAGGAGGTGCTAGCAGGTTCCTGCTGTCTCGAGCAGCACACTGATGAACCAAGTTTAGTTTCCTCTGGTAACAGCTTGTCCTCATCATGTAACCCTTCAAACATAGGTAACCCTCTAATTAGTCAGACCTGACCTTAAATTAATAACTGAAGCTGTGTTTGGGTCTGTCAGGGCACACGTTCTGAGTAAATCTCCCAATGGAAGCTCAGAATGAGGCCAGGGCACCTCATTTAAATTCTCCATGGCAGTTTCCTGTCCAAAATCGATGAACAGCTCTGACCCCAATGCAACATCCCGTGAGAAAGTGGGAAATAACAGCTGCAGTTACACATTGCATTGTAAACTCTCTCTTCTCATGACTGTCACCCGTGTACAAACGTTAACAAGGCTGATATACACCTTTCCTGTCATCCAGCTACATGCAACATTCCTCACTCAGTTCCACCCTTAACTGTACAGAGAAACAGCTGTAGTACCACTTCCACCTCATTCCCTTGCAACACCCCAAAGATCCTTCCTTCATTTCCAGGGCTCTCCTATTTCTCATTGGTGCTATAACTTATTGACATGGTTCACAATGCCGTGTCAGTTTACCATGTCCTGCTAAAGAGTGTCATGGAGACTTCACAATGACATCTTACAATTCCTCCAGTCACCATAAGACCATACAACATAGGAGCAGAAATTAGGCCACTCAGCCCATCCAACTCTGCTCTGCCATTCAATCATGGCTGATAAGTTTCTCAATCCCATTCTCCTGCTTTCTTTCCATAACCTTTGATCCTCTTGGCAATCAAGAACCTATCTATCTCAGTGTTAAATATACTTAATGACCTGGACTCCACAGCCTTCTGTGGCAATGAATTCTTATAGATTCACCACTCTCTGGGTTAAGAGATTTCTGAGTTGAAAACTGTGGCAATGGAAAAGCACAGCTGTTCAGGCAGCATCCGAGGAGCAGAAGAGTCAATGTTTTGGGCAGAAGGCCTTCATCAGGAATGTGAAGGCGAAAGGGGCTGAGAGATAAATAGGAGGGTGGGAGGTTTCTCCTTATCTCCATTCTAAAAGGTCTTCCCTTTACTCTAAGGCTGAGCCCTCGGTTCCCAGTCTCTTCTCCCATTAGAACCATCTACGCAACATCTATTCTGTCCAGGCCATTCAGCATTCTGTAAGTTTCAATTCGATCTCCCCCTTCTCCCCCCCCCCCCCCGCCCTCCAGTTCTTCTGAACTCCATGGCACAATTGCAACATTTAAGAGGCATTTGGATGGATATATGAATAGGAAGGGTTTGGAGGGATATGGGCCGCGTGCTGGCAGGTAGGACTAATTTGGGTTGGGATATCTGGTCGGCATGGACAGGTTGGACTGAAACTGTTTCCATGCTGTATATCTCTATGACTCTATGATTCAGCCCAGCCTCAGAGTGAGTGTCGAGAAATTGGTGAACTCTTTGAATTGGAGACATCAGTCAAGACCACTTACTGCTATTTTGCATTTGGGCTAGATCCATCTTGAAGTCAGTTTCTAATGTTTTCATGTCACTGGACAGCTGTGTAACTGAAAAGGAAACATGATAATTCACATATCAGCATAATGTTTAATAGTGTATGTTTCTCAAATCCCACAGGGAGAAAATTACATGGTAAACTTACCTGTGTATCTTGCCTTTGATGACCCCATGTGTACACACTGTTGTTAATCTGCTGCTAGTGATTCTGCTCTGGGTTTCCAAGCTGTGCGCGCGCGCACACACACACACACACACACACACACACACACACAGTAGTTGCTCTGTTGTGATGTCTGCTTTATAACTTCTAACCTGCTTTACTGTTTTAAATAAACTAACCAACAGAGTTAATCAATTGACACGTAACAATTCATTATTCGCCCATTCTGATGAACATGCCGATCCAAAATATATAAAATGTGAATTCAAAATGCAGGACTGAGGATTTCACAACAATCTCCACCCTGATAAACTGAATGGGTGACATCCCAACAGGCCCAGCCTCACACAGGTCCATCTTCACCTAATCCGATTCACTCCGTGTGATTTTGAGAGACAGCTGAGAGCACTCAGTGCAGCAAAGGCTGCAGGAACTGACAATATAACAACTGCAGCACTGAAGACATGTGCTCTACAATTTGTTTTCTTCAATTCAATCCAACTGTCCCAGGGAAGCTCCAACATTAGGATCCTCTGCCTGTATTCTATAAGCACTGAGGGTGCAGGAGAGAGGCAGTAATGTCACACAGTGAAGTAGTGAGACAGAACAGAGATGAGGTGATGGGACAACAGTGCAGGGATTAAGGATGGACATCACACCACAAGACAGAGCATGGAAATTTCAAAGGCCCTGCTCTCCTGTCCAGCTGAGGCAGAGTCCGGGAGGTTTCTAATTCACTCCAACCAACTCAACAAACTGTAACCAGGACCCAAAAACACAGAAGCACTGTTCTGAAGAAGGGTCACTAGAATGAAAATATTAACCCTGCTTTCTCTCCACACATGCTGCCAGACGTGTTGAGTATTCCCATCAAGTTTTGATTTTGTTTTTCAAGAGGACAGTGTGGTTTGGATATAACAGCTTCATTTGTCACAAATTTTACTGTCCAGAATCAGACGGAATGATTAATTACATAGCACTATAACTGTACTGATTAACTGTTAGACTTTAGTTCCTGACACAGATAAACCCAGGTCATAACACTGAATGCTTACTCCAGTGACTGTCACACAAACAGGACCATCCTCCTTTACACCATCAACAGGTGGAACTGCAACCCTCCTGAATCGAAAGGATTTCAGCCCAGTCTCAAAGTGAGTGTCAAGAGAATGACTGGATCCTCTGACAAATTGAGAACTCTCTACATTGTGGAGACATGATGATCAGTCACACCCACTCACCGTTGTGTTGCAATTGGGCTAGACCCATCTTGAAGTCAGTTTCTAACATTTTCATGATGGTGAACAGCTGTGTAACTGAAAAGGAAACAGATGATAATTCACACATCAGTATAAAGTTTAATATGTCTCTCATATCCCACTGGGAGAAAATTACATGATAAACTTGTCAATTTATCTTGCCTTTAAGGACCCCATCTGTACACAATGTTGTGAGTCTACTGCTCATGATTCTGGTCTAGGATTACAAGCTGCACACACACATACACACACACACACGCACAACAGTTGCTCTGTTGTGATATCTGCTTTATAACTTATAACCTGGTTCACAGTTTTGAATCAACTATCTGTTAAGGACGAGGCCAGACTACTCATAACTGAAGTAGGAAGCCCAGACCATAACTTTACAACTTGTTTCGTTAAGTATGAAATGAAAATTCCCTGGAGTAAGTTAGCTAGGTTGACTACCAGGTTTAAAAACAGGCAAAAATGTATTCACAAAATTACAATGAAACACAAAGAACAGAATAAATAACCCTTGCAGATCTCAGTGTATCCAAACTGGACTTAATTATGCTGTTCCACATATACACAATAGTCCCAATTAGCAAACCACTTCCACACAGAGCAAAAAAATGAAACAAAAGCTGACAGGTCAAATTTAGAAGGGCAGAAGGAGAGAGAGACTAGCAGTCTGTTCCTCCATAGAGCACAGCTGAACTCCCCCTAGTTCTGGACTGAACTATTCACCTGGAGAGCTGGCCATACCCGCAACTTATGCAGGTTTCTTCTGAAACATGACCACTTTGGCCTGAAGTCTCATCTGTTTACATATAATGAAAAGGCCTCTGAAAATGCTTTTTCATCTCTGTACCAAAGTAACCACCTCGGAGCCGGGAGGTGAGTTACAGCTCCTCTGAAGAAAACCAAGGGCATGGCATCCTTAAAAAAAAAACAGCTTTGTGACATAACCAACAGAGTTAATCAATTGACAAGGAACAGTTGATTATTAGCCCATTCTCATGAACGTGACATGGTAAAAAGTGGTGGTAAACAAATTGCTGATGAGACTTATTATCCTTAAAGTCAAAAATTAGTTAATCCATGCAGTGGGAGAGTTTCAAAATCACAGTTTGCTATCAAGGAGAAAAGTTCCTTTCAAGAGATTTGCTTGAGAGAGACAAGTGATCAGGTGTGTGAAAGATTGATGGCAAGTAAAGTAAGGACAATGATATTCCACCTGAATGTGCAGAAAACTCCCTCATTTAGACTCAGAGAGATGTGCAGCACGGAAACAGACTCTTTGGTCCAACTTGTCCATACCGACCAGATATCCCAACCCAATCCAGTCCCAGCTGCCAGCACTCGGCCCATATCCCTCCAAACCCTTCCTTTTCATATACCCATCCAGATGCCCAAGACCACCCTCTGTATGAAAAGGTTACCCCTTAGGAATCTTTTATATCTTTCCCCTCTCACCCTAAACCTATGCCCTTGAGTTCTGGACTCCCCCAACCTAGGGAAAAGACTTTGTCTATTTATCCTATCCATGCCCCTCATGATTTTAAAAACCTCTATAAGGTCACCCCTCAGCCTCCTATGCTCCAAGGAAAACAGTCCCAGCCTGTTCAGCTTCTCCCTGTAGCTCAAATCCTACAACCCTGGCAACATCCTCGTAAATCGGTTCTGAACCATGCCAAGTTTTACGACATCTTTCCAATAAGAAGAAGACCAGAATTGCACGAAATATTCCAACAGTAGCCTAACCAATGGCCTGGAGTAAAAAGTGAGGTCTGCAGATGCTGGAGATCAGAGCTGAAAATGTGTTGCTGGTTAAAGCACAGCAGGTCAGGCAGCATCCAAGGAACAGGAAATTCGACGTTTCGGGCCAGAGCCCTTCATCAGGAATGATTTCTGATGAAGGGCTCTGGCCTGAAACGTCGAATTTCCTGTTCCTTGGATGCTGCTTGACCTGCTGTGCTTTAACCAGCAACACATTTTCAGCAGTAACCAATGTCCTGTACAGCCACAACGTGACCTCCCAACTCCTGTACTCAATGCTCTGACCAATAAAGGAAAGCATACCAAACACCTTCTTCGCTATCCTATCTACTTGCAACTCTACTTTCAAGGAGTTATGAACCTGCACTCCAAGCTCTCTTTGTTCAGCAACACTCCCTAGGACCTTACCATTAAGTGTATAAGTCCTGCTAAGATTTGCTTTTCCAGATTTGCAGCACCTCGCATTTATCTCAATTAAACTCCATCTGCCACTTCTCAGCCTATTGGCGCTTGTGGTCCAGATCCTGTTGTAATCTGAGGTAACCATCTTTGTTATCCATTACACCTCCAATTTTGGTGTCATCTTCAAACTTACTAACTGTACTTCTTATGCTAACAGCCAAATCGTTTATGTAAATGATGAAATGCAGTGGACCCAGCACCAATCCTTGCGCCACTTGACTGGTCATAGGACTCCAATCTGAAAAACAATCCTCTACCAGTGCCCTCGGTCTTCTACTGTTGAGCCAGTTTTGTATCCAAATGGCTCGTTCTCCCTATATTCCATGAGATCTAACCTTGCTAACCAGTCTCCCATGGGGAACCTTGTCAAATGCCTTACTGAAATCCATATAAGGTCACATCTACTGCTCTGCCCTCATCAATTTGCTTTGTTCCTTCTTCAAAAAACTCAGATCAATTTTGTGAGACATGATTTCCCACGCACAAAGCCATGTTGGCTATCCCTAATCAGTTGCAAATGTGTTGCTGGTCAAAGCACAGCAGGCCAGGCAGCATCTCAGGAATAGAGAATTCGACGTTTCGAGCATAAGCCCTTCATCAGGAATAAGAGAGAGAGAGCCAAGCAGGCTAAGATAAAAGGTAGGGAGGAGGGACTAGGGGGAGGGGCGATGGAGGTGGGATAGGTGGAAGGAGGTCAAGGTGAGGGTGATAGGCCGGAGTGGGGTGGGGGCGGAGAGGTCAGGAAGAGGATTGCAGGTTAGGAGGGCGGTGCTGAGTTGAGGGAACCGACTGAGACAAGGTGGGGGGAGGGGAAATGAGGAAACTGGAGAAATCTGAATTCATACCTTGTGGTTGGAGGGTTCCCAGGCGGAAGATGAGGCGCTCCTCCTCCAGCCGTCGTGTAGTTGTGTTCTGCCGGTGGAGGAGTCCAAGGACCTGCATGTCCTCGGTGGAGTGGGAGGGGGAGTTAAAGTGTTGAGCCACGGGGTGATTGGGTTGGTTGGTTCGGGCGGCCCGGAGGTGTTCTCTGAAGCGTTCCGCAAGTAAGCGGCCTGTCTCCCCAATATAGAGGAGGCCACATCGGGTGCAGCGGATGCAATAGATGATGTGTGTGGAGGTACAGGTGAACTTGTGGCGGATATGGAAGGATCCCTTGGGGCCTTGGAGGGAAGTGAGTGTGGAGGTGTGGGCGCAAGTTTTACATTTCCTGCGGTTGCAGGGGAAGGTGCCGGGGGTGGAGGTTGGGTTGGTGGGGGGTGTGGATCTGACGAGGGAGTCACGAAGGGAGTGGTCCTTGCGGAACGCTGATAGGGGAGGGGAGGGAAATATATCCTTGGTGGTGGGGTCCGTTTGGAGGTGGCGGAAATGGCGGCGGATGATACGTTGTATGCGGAGGTTGGTGGGGTGGTAGGTGAGAACCAGTGGGGTTCTGTCTTGGTGGCGGTTGGAGGAGCGGGGCTCAAGGGCGGAGGAGCGGGAAGTGGAGGAGATGCGGTGGAGGGCATCGTCGATCACGTCTGGGGGGAATCTGCGGTCCTTGAAGAAGGAGGCCATCTGGGCTGTGCGGTGTTGGAACTGGTCCTCCTGGGAGCAGATGCGGCGGAGACGAAGGAATTGGGAATATGGGTTGGCGTTTTTACAGGGGGCAGGGTGGGAGGAGGTGTAGTCCAGGTAGCTGTGGGAGTCAGTCGGTATATAATAGATGTCTGTGTTGAGTCGGTCGCCCGAGATAGAAATGGAAAGGTCTAGGAAGGGGAGGGAGGAGTGTGAGACAGTCCAGGTGAATTTGAGGTCGGGATGGAAGGTGTTAGTAAAGTTGATGAACTGTTCAACCTCCTCGTGGGAGCACGAGGCAGTGCCGATACAGTCATCGATGTAGCGGAGGAAAAGGTGGGGGGTGGTGCCAGTGTAGTTGCGGAAGATGGACTGTTCCACATATCCTACGAAGAGGCAGGCATAGCTGGGGCCCATGCGGGTGCCCATGGCAACTCCTTTAGTTTGGAGGACGTGGGAGGATTGAAAAGAGAAGTTATTCAGGGTGAGGACCAGTTCAGTCAGTCGAAGGAGGGTGAATCAGTCTTTGCGTTTCCAAATACATGTACATTCCGTCCCTCAGGATTCCCTCCAACAACTTGACCACCACCGACGTCATGCTCACTGGTCAAATTCGGAGATAGATGACCTCTGACACAATTCAAAATGTTTCAGCAGGAATAAAGCTATGTGGAGAGATTTGACAATTTAGGCCTATGTTCTTTAGAATTTTTTAGTTTAAAGACATGATCTAATTGAGGTTTTCAGGATATTATCAGGCAACATCAGGGTAGATGAAGATAAACTATTTCCACTGGTTGAAGATTCTAGGACACACACACACACACACACACACACACACACACTCTCAGAAGCAGGGCCGAGCCATTCTGGAGCGATGCTGGAAAGCACTTCGACACGCAACGAGTCAGTGAGATTGGAACTCTGTTCCTCAAATGGTGGCCAATACTAATTAAATTATGCAATTTAAATTTGTGATAAAAATGTTCGCATTTTGTCTATCATGGGATACAAGCCCAAGGCAGATAAATGGAGTTTGGTCACAGATCAGCCATGACCTTATTGAATGGTACAGTAGGCTCAAGGGGCTGAATGGCCTCCTGCTGTACCTATATAAAATCCAGTGATTATGGGACATATATACCAGCAACATAACTCAAAAAGTCTTGAATTCCTTCCAGCTGGTTAAAGGAGTTACAATATAAATTTAAAAGTGAGGATGTCAAAGATAGTAAACTCAAGATCAATAATAATGCCCCATGGTGGTAAGTGTAGAAATGCAAGGACATCTCAGATGAATATATATGACTGAAAAGGTTGTGTAGGTTGGAGGGATTCAGATTTCTGGGATGTTGGGACCATTTCTGGGGAAGATGGAATAAGCAGGATCGGTTGTACCAGGGCAATGGGGGTGGGGTGCTGTCTGATAATGTTGTCATAACGATTTAAAACAAGAATAGCAGAGGGGTGGGAACCCAAGCAGGGAGACAGAGTCATAGAGATGCACAGCATGGAAACAGACCCTTCGATCCAACCCGTCCATGCCGACCAGATATTGGATGGAGGAAATACACAAAAGGCAGGATAGTAAGGAGCAGAAGTGGAGCTATAGTATATACTAAAATCAAGTTGACTAACAAGGTTAACAAGACAAACCTCATGTCAATATGTCTCAGTCAAAAAGCATTCTAAAGAGTCTGGATGCATTAATAGTGTAAATAGATCTACCTGTACACGGTGTAATGGACCAGGCCGTACCCCTTCAAACATTTCAAGAAGGTAACCCATACCCTAACGTTTTTAGTTATTTTAAACAGGTTTGTGGCAGATATGTCAGAATGGGCCCAGCTGGCTCAAGCACTCAGATTTAAACAAAACGGAAATCCTTCACATACTACTGAGTGAAACACAAACAAAAGAGAACAGAATTAAGAACAACTTAACCTATTTGGAAACCCAGTCGTCTCCATTGCAACTTAATGATACTGTTCCCAATACCTGAAACATCCCCATTAACAGCCTTTTCGCAAAAATGGGAAAAGTAAAACCCAGGTTCTTCCAGAGAGAGAGAAGAGGATCAGCATGGAGCTGTTTCCTTGGGTCCCCAGCAGCTTCTCAGGGTTCCCAGCTAAAACCTGACCAGCAGCTGCTGCAAACAAAAGCAGCCAGACTGCTAAGTGCAAACCAAACCCTGAATGGGAGAACTGGCCACTCTCCTTCCATTGGACAAATTGTTTAAAAAACACTTTAAAACTTTTTCATGTAGATCATTCCAGACATATTGGAACCTCTGCCTTTCTGACCCCTCCGAAGAAAAGACCAAGGACAACATCACCTTATTAAAGGAGCAGCAGTGTCACAGCAGTTGTAATGTAGTTGTTAATACAAGGTCATGGCTGCAGGGTGACTGAATCTCTGTGGTTATTTAATATTTATGGATGGCAGACAAGTAAGAAAAGAGTTGGGGTGGCATTGTCTGTAAGAAAGTAAATTAATGCAATCGTGACCATGGACAATGGCTGAAAATATTCTGTTGTATAACTACATAGATGGAGCTAAGGAACACTGAGGGCAGGAAATGTTAATCGGAGCTCTCTTTTGCCTCCCAAACAGTAGCAGAGGTAAAACAGAAGGTAGTAAACAGGAAACCAGAGACACATACAATAAGGGCACCAGTGTATGTGACTTTAATTTACATTTCGATTGGACAAGGGAGAAAGTGAGGACTGCAGTTGCTGGAGAGTCAGAGTCGAAAAGTGTGGCCATGGGAAAGGTTAGGAATATCCGAGGAGCAAGAGAGTCGATGTTTCGGGCATAAGCCCTTCATCAGGAATGTGGCAGCCAAAGGTTAATACTGCAGAGGAGGACTTTCTGGAATGTTTACATGTTTTTTAAAATGTCAGTACATTTAAGGAGCCAACTAGACAGCAAGTTATGGTAGACTGGGTATAGTGCAGTGAGAAAGGATTTATAACAATTTTGTTGAGTCGGGTGTATTGGGGAAGAGTATCAATAAATTATAAAATGGTTCCTTAAGGGGGGAGAGTGAGGAAGTTGATTCTCAAACTCAGGTTCTGAATCTGAATCAAAGGAGCCAGGAGGGTGTCAGGCACAAGTTGGCCCTAATGGATTAGGAAGTGTTATTAAAAGGGTTGCTGTGGATCGGCAGAGCTTAATATTTTTAAAAATGTTTATGTAAATTACAATTATTTATTTCTATAACAAAAATACAACAAGAAAGGTGACTAAACCATGATAGAAAAATAAGTTGGGGTAGTTTTAGCATCAATGATGTGGAGAATGCTTGAGTCTAATATAAAAGTCATAATGGCAAAACAATTGCATTAATGGGATTAAACAAAATCAGCATGGGTTTATGAAAAAGAAATCACGTTTAAGGCATCTACTGAAGTTTTTTTGAGGATATAATCAATAGATAAGGGAGTGCTAATGGATGTGTTTTTTGAGATTCCATGAAGGCTTTCCTTATAGTGTGGAAACAGGACCTTCAACCCAACAAGTCCACCCTCTGAAGAGTAACCCACCCAGACCCTTTCACTCTATATTTAGCCCTAATACACCTAACCTACACATCCCTGAAAACTATGGTCAATTTAGCACAGCCAATTAACCTAACCTGCACGTCTTTGGATTGTGGGAGGAAACAGGAGCATCCAGAGGGAACACACACAGACATGGGAAGAATGTACAAACTCCACACAGTCGCCCAAGTCTGGAATCGAACCCGAGTCCCTGGCGTTGTGAGGTAGCAGTGCTAACCACTGAGCCACCGTGCCACACCCTTTTGATAATGTCCCACATAAGAGGCTAGTGGGTAAAGTTAATGCACATGGTTTTGGGGGCATCATGCTGGTAGGAATGGTAATAGTGTAAGGGGCAGTGAGAGACAGGAGATGATCCTACAGCAGTATGTATCAGAACAATGTAGAAGGAGGCATTGCCATACTTGGATCTTGGGAATAGAAACAGAGCAACATAGAAAGTAAGTAACATTCGACCCTATCATTCAATATGGTCATGGGTGATCATATTTAATTTTTTGAGGATGTAACTCTGAAGATGGACAAGGGAGATCCAGTGGGTGTAGTGTATCTGGACTTCCAGAAAGCTTTTGTTAAAGTCCCAAATAGGAGGTTAGTGAGCAAAATTAGGGCGCATGGTATTGGGGGCAAAATACTGATTTGGATTGACAATTGGTTGGCTGACAGGAAACAAAGAGTAGTAATAAACGGCTCCCTTTTGGAATGGCAGGCGGTGACCAGTGGAGTACCGCAGAGATCAGTGCTGGAACCGCAGCTTTTTACAAAATATATTAATTATATAGAAGATTATATTAATAGTAACATTAGCAGATTTGCTGATGATGCAAAGCTGGGTGGCAGGGTGAAATGTGAGGAGGATGTTAGGAGATTACAGGGTGACCTGGACAGGTTAGGTGAGTGGACAGATGCATGGCAGATGCAGATTAATGTGGATAAATGTATGGTTATCCACGTTGGTGGCGAGTACAGGAAGGCAGATTACTACCTAAATGGAGTCGTTAGGTAAAGCGGCAGTACAAAGAAATCTGGGTGTTCTTGTACACCAGTCAATGAAGGCAAGCATGCAGGAACAGCAGGTAGTGAAGAAAGCTAATAGCATGCTGGCCTTCATAACAAGAGGGATTGAGTGTAGAAGCAAAGAGGTTCTTCTGCAGCTGTACAGGGCCCTGGTGAGATTGGACCTGGAATATTGTCTACAATTCTGGTCTCCAAATTTGAGGAAAGACATTCTGTCTATTGAGGGAGTTCAGCGTAGGTTCACGAGGTCAATTCCTGGAATGGCGGGACTATCTTATGTTGAAAGATTGGAGTGACTGGGCTTGTATACCCTTGAGTTTAGAAGACTGAGAGGGGATTTGATTGAGACATATAAGATTATTAAAGGATTGGGCACTCTGGAGGCAGGATGGGTGAGTCCTGAATTAGAGGACACAGCTTAAAAATAAAGGGTAGGCCATTTAAGGCAGAGATGAGGAGAAACATCTTCACCCAGAGAGTAGTGGGTGTGTGGAATGCTCTGTCCCAGAAGGCAGTGGAGGCCCAGTCTCTGGATTTGTTTAAAAAAGATTTGGATAGAGCTCTCAAGGGCAGTGGAATCAAGGGTTATGGAGCTAAGGCAGGAACAGGATAATGATTGAGGAAGATCAGCCTGATCCTATTGAATGGTGGTGCAGGCACGAAGGGCAGAATGGCCTACTCCTACACCTATTGTCTATTGTCTCAGTATGCCATTCCCACTTCTCTCCATACCCCCGATCCCTTTCACCTCAAGGGACATGTCCAACTCCCTGAGGGAAGAAATTCTTCCTCATAGAGTCACAGAGTAATGCAGCATAGAAACAGGTCCTTCGGCCCTAACTGGTCCATGCTGACCACTCAGCTAATTCCACATGCCTGCCTGATACTCGGGTTTGGGATATCTCATCTGGGCTGTAGAGGAACAGGAGTAGGAGGAGAAAGATCAAGTGGTCGTGGTCCATGCAGTTACCAGTGACATGGATAAAACTAGGGCAGAGGTTCTGCTTAGGGAGTCTGAAAAGCTAGGAGCTAAATTAAAAAGCAGAACCAAAAGGTAATAATCTCTGGATGACTAACTGAGCCACGAGTTAGTTGGCACAGGGTCAATAAGACTAAGTAAGTATATGTGAGGCTCAGAGATTGGTGTTGCAGAAATGGATTTGAATTCGTGGGATGTTGGGGAAGAAGTGGGCGGCACGGTGGCACAGTGGTTAGCACTGCTGCCTCACAGCGCCTGTAGACCCGGGTTCAATTCCCGACTCAGGCGACTGACTGTGTGGAGTTTGCACGTTCTCCCCGTGTCTGCGTGGGTTTCCTCCGGGTGCTCCGGTTTCCTCCCACAGTCCAAAGATGTGCGGGTCAGGTGAATTGGCCAAGCTAAATTGCCCGTAGTGTTAGGTAAGGGGTAAATGTAGGGGTATGGGTGGGTTGCGCTTCGGCGGGTCGGTGTGGACGTGTTGGGCCGAAGGGCCTGTTTCCACACTGTAAGTCTAATCTAAAAAAGGGACCTGCTCTGAGGGGATGGTCTTCATCAGAACTGTACTGGGACCAGAGTTCCAGCAAATCGCTTAACTAGGGTTTTAAACTGAATAGGGGTGGGGGGGGGAACAGATCAGTTATAGGGGAGCTTAGAAAACGCAAATTAAAGGAGGAGGTAAGAGTGCAGAACTCAGGAGAAGATATTAAAATCTCCAGCACAGACACAAATCGAGTGTTTGGAAAGGGTTAGCTGTCAAACTTCAAGCACACTGAACAAACGAATTACAATAAGAAAAGGGATGGTTAATCCACGACTGAAGGTGTTATATCTGAATGCATGCAGTGTAAGGAACATGGTAAATGAGCTTGTGGCACAAATCGAAATTGGCAGGTATGAAGTGGTGGGCATCATGGAGACATGGCTGCAAGGGATCAGGATTGGGAGCTGAATATTCAAGGATACCCATCCTATCGAAAAGATGGGCAGGTGGGCAGATGGGATAGGGTTACATTATTAGTAAGAAATGAAATTAAATCAATAGTATGAAACAAAGTAGGCACAGATGGTGTTGAACTGTGTGCGTAGAGCTGAGGAACAGCAAAGTTAAAAAAAAAACTATATTTGGAATTCTGTACAGGCCTCCAAACAGTAAGATTGGGGGCACAAGATACGCCAGGAGATAAAAAAGATATGCAGGAAAGGCCAAGTTACAGTGATCATGGGGGATTTCAATTTGCAGGTGGGCTTTGAAAATCAGGTTTGTAGTAGATTTGGAAATGGATTTGTGGAATGAATGTGAGATGGCTTTTTGGAACAGCTTGTGGTGGAGCCCACTTGGGAACAGGCAATACTGGATTTAGTGTTGTGCAACGAGGCAGACTCGGTAAGGGATCTTAAGGTGAAGGACCCCTTCGCAGGCAGTGATCATAATATGATTGAATTTATTCTGCAGTTTGAGAGGGACAGCTGAATAAAGGCAACTACAGAGGCATGAGGGAGGAGCTGGGTAGAATTGATGGGGAGAGGCCTAGCAGGAAAGACAGTGGAACAACAATAGCAGGGGTTTCTGGGAGCAATTCAGGAGAGACAGCAGCGATTAATTCCCAGGGAAGAAAAAGCATAGTGCAGGGAGGGTGAGGCAACCATGGCTGACAAGGGAGGTCAGGAAAAACATAAAAGCAAATGAGAAAACAAATAATGTGGCAAAGGGCAGTTGGAAACCAGAGGATTGGAAAGCTTACACAAATCAACAGAGGGCAACAGGAAGGGAAATAAGGAGAGAGAAGAATAAATCTGAAGGTAGCTTAGCCAATAGTATAAAGGATGATTAAATCTGAGGATAAGCTAGCCAGTAATATAAAGGGAAAATTATTCTGAGGGTAAACTAGCCAGTAATATAAAGGAAGACAATGTAATGGAAAATTATTCATTTACTGTGAAATTTCAAGAGAAGGCTTTTCTTCAAATCAATGCTGTCCTGATCTTTGTAAACGATGCTTTGATGAAAGCCTGCAGTTAGCTTATCTCTGTTTGAATTCTGTAAGCATTCAACTCGACTTTGCGATAGTCGAACTCAGCGAAAGCTGAATAACTGTTATGTCTAGGGCCAGGGGATGAGAGGATAACAACTTGTGTTTCCCTAGTCTCTGCCCTTGAGAGTGTGATAAGGAACGTTGTAAGGCAGGCTTCTGTGTAATGTTTCGGTACTCTTTGCATTGAGGCATCCAAATTAGTGTAATGAGTCAAAATCCAGCAGGATTTTTAATAAAGACCCTTTCTTTGCTCTTGTAGTAATTGAGTCAAGTCGATTTAATTTCCACGACAGTAAACCTGGTGGCTTGTCCGGGATCCCAATACTGGGTGAGATTCTGAAGATTCCCAGGAGGCGCAGGCGCCAGTGCCTTGAAGATCTTTCAATTCATCTCAAGCATTGATTTGGTCCCTTTGCATGAGAGGACTGGGAATTCGTGGATCGCCCCAGCACTGGGGGTTCAAATCGAATAGACTCGGGGTAAGAGTCGTGGCTTAAGTAATCCTACATAGAGACTCATTCTAAGAGAATAAATGCAACAGGAAAAGGGTTCAGTAAACTCTCGCGTGGTATTAGAGTAAAACCCCAAGGGAAGAGTGTGTAGGAGACAGCAAGGTTGAGGATGATTTTAGACTGAGAACCACCACTGGCTGAGTTGGACTCGTCTAAGACGTATCAGGTACGTGGTTTCTTGGTTTATGAAAACCAAGGCATTGAGGCAAACGCGCCCAATGCGAGAGGGGACCTCCGGAGGTAAAAAGCAAGTCAAAAGGAAGAAAGATGAGAGTGAGTGTGAGAGAGAGAGAGAGAGAGCTGAACACTTTTCCAGTTACACTAAAAATGGACTCTGGCAAGAGCAAACAAAGGGAGAATCCACACAGGACTTGGAATGGCCAACGAAAAATACAATACATGCTAAATAATTACGTCCCAGAATCAGTAGAGCAGTTAGAATTGTGGATCAAGGAATGTGGTTTTCCGGAAGGAGAAAGTTTGAGTAAAAGACAGCTGGAAATGTTGAGGTCGAGGTAGGAAGAGAGAGAAAGGAGAAAAGGAAGAGGAAAATAGAATCGGTGAATTGGAGTGCTTATAATATGTGCAAGGCTGAGGCTGATATCAGAGAAAGGAAATTTTAAGTAAAAGATCAAATGCGCGTACAAACACCAGTGCACATGCAGACACGTGCGGGAAAATAACCTAACGAAGCTGTACAGTGTCTTAATTCTGTTTCAAACCCTGACCTTGATGACTGCCCTCTGAGACCTACAGCCTCCCCTATGAGATCCGCCTGGCGAAGGTTCCAAGTCAGCGGCCCCGCCTCAGGGTCTGCTGAATCACCGGTAGCAGCTCGTACCCCCAACAGATCGAAGCAAGAAGGCCAAGAGAAGTATAAGTGGCCAGCAGTAAATGTCCATGCCAGAGTAGCCAACCCACAAGCAGAAGAAAATGGAGACTTTAATGCTTTTATTGCAACGCTGGCAACCGCCTGTAGGAAGGAATTCCCAGTGCAAATGGACATGATCAAAATAGCAATGTGTAAACAGCGAGAAGGTGAGACAGTGTCCCAGTACCTTACGCGCCTCACTGATGTCTGTAATGTCCATGGTGGACTGAGACCACCTGAAGACATAACGGCAGCAGAAATCACGCCGTATGAGGCACACCTGAGGAACAGCTTCATCAATGGAATGAAGAATGAAATAGGGTAAAAGATGGTCACCCGGCCATTGGAGGAAGGTACTGCAGAAAAGGAGGTCGTGGAAAAGGTGCGGGCAGAGATACATCTGGCGGGTGCTTTGTTTGCGGAGCAATGGACCACTGGGCGAGACAGTGCCCACACAGACAGCCCCAATCGGCCCTGGAGGCTGAGCGACAGGGTGACTGACAGGGGAAGGCTGAGGTGGAAGTGGGCAGCCCACAAGGTATAGGTAAGCCTCTTTATGCTTGGCAACGAAGACTTGCTTATGCTAATCGCTTCTACTAACCTTATGGGCACTGAGACATGTCACACCTCTATGTTGGGTGCTGAGATTGTGAAGTGTGGACAGTATGTCCAATATCACAATGATGCATAGAAGTTGATGCCGACCTCTATGTTACATGTGGAAGGTACATCAGTTACCTTTTTGGTAGATAGAGGGGCAACATAGTCAGCCCTTAAATTAAACCAGTTTAGACAATCAATGAAAATAAAGATGAGTGAAAAGTTCCTGAACACAATGGGTGCATCAGGAGTCATGGTGCAGGAGAGATTTTCTGCACCCCTATTGTCGAAACTAGTAATGGGGAAACATTCCAATTCTCCTCCTTGTTATCGGAATTTTGTCCTTTAAATCTGATGGGTCGGGATCTCATAGTGAGACTGGGGTTAGATTTGGTCAGTACTCCGACAGGCTTGCAGGTAATTCAAAGGGAAGATTTACCAGTGCAGGCTGTAAAATATGACCCACGACCCCGATGTATGTCTATGAGTGGCGATTAAGCCAGAGAGCGATAATTTCAGTGAGTGATTCACTCACCCTGGAAGGAAGCAACCATGTTAATCCTATTAACACTGATTTTCTTGCTGGTGATATGCTGCACTGAACATCACACATACACCACAATGGCCCTGACAAACCATTGAGAAGGATTGGTTCAGGAGACTGGTTAAACCAGGTCAGTTGTTATTGTGCTCATTTTTTGGAGAGATCACGTGTGCAGTCAGTGTGAACTTATCTAAGGTATCTGTAACAGCAAGCAGATCCTATCTTTTTGATGTGGAAGGCTCCGCTCCTCACGTGTCACTGGTGGTGACAGGTGGCAGGATTTGGGACCATGGATGCTAATGGCATAAAGAACGAAAGGTTGAGTCTTCAGGGACAATGTGGGTATCTGGTTCAATGCAGATATGTGAACATATAAAAAGAAACTAAATTGGCTAACACAGGCTAATAGGACAGTCCAGGTAACCCCCGCTAGCCCTGAGAAGCATTGGGGGATAGCCTGGTGTTTCTTTAAGATAGAAGTCTCGGACCCAAAATTAAAAATGGTCCCTACTGAGCTGTGGGCAAAGGGCAAACATGATGTGGGCTCATACGGGGCTGTGAGCCCATAAGGTTAACCCCAAAGTCTGAGTATCGTCCTTGCAGAGTACAATACCCTTTAAAACCCAAAGCTATAGAAGGAATTATTCCAGTCTTTGAATCCCTCTTAAAGGCTGGAGTGAAAATCCCCTGTGAAAACTCACCAGTGAGAACCCCCATTTTTCTGGTCAATAAGGCAAACATTCCCAGTGAACCAGAGGAATGGAAGTTTGTTCAAGACTGGCAAGCAGTCAATAACGCTGATGTTCCACGCGCCCCAAATGTTCCCAACCTTATAATACATTGGCTCAAATTCCACTGGACAGCAAATGGGCTCTGATGTAGATTTAGCAAATCCCTTCTTTAGTGTACCAGTACACCCAGATAGTCAATTCTGGTTTGCTTTTTCATTCAAATGAAAATCATATACCTTCACGCAGCTTTGTCAAGGTTACTGTGAGTCCCCCACCATATGTAATGGGGCTCTGCGCAGGAGTCTGGAGACTCTTGCTCTAACCCCGGGGTCAGCGCTTTTACAGTATGTAGATGATCGCTTGATAGCAGCACCAACAAAGGAATGATGTCAGAAGGATACCCTTGCGTTGCTCTGCCATCTAGCAAGAGAAGGGGCACAAAGCCAGTCTCACAAAGCTACAATGTGTACAACAACAGGTGAAGTTCTTCGGTCACTTAATATCTGAACAAGGGAAGGCTATTGGTCAAGACAGAGTTCAAGCAATCCAGCAAATTCCAAAGCCTGAAGAAACAATTACTATCCTTTTTGGGCATGTGCTCCTACTGTAGAATGTTTATCGCACATTTTGCAACCCTTGAGGTGCCCCTAAGTGACATAGCCCATGGCAAAGGTTTGCAGAACCAGAGTCCGTTGCAGTGGACCCCAGGGCTGAGAGTGCCTTTGTTGAATTAAAAAAGGCGCTCCAAACTACACCTACGCTGGGGATTCTGAATCCAAACAAGCCTTTTGTACAAACGGTGGATGAGAAGCGTGGCTGCATGACATCTGTGCTGTTGCAGGATCATGGGGGAAGATTGAGGCTGGTGGCAGATTGTTCAACTAAACTAGACCCCGTAGCGGCAGGATTGCCTAAATGCCTGCGAGTCATGGCCGCAGCTGAAAAGGCTCTTATAGAGTCCAGGGATATAGTTGGCTATGGTGAATGAACCCTTCTGCTCCCACATGCAGTATCCTTACTGCTGTCCGAGCAAAGGACCGCACACATATCAGTTATTGGAGATGCCTAACATTACAATAAAGTGATGTAACGTCCTTAACCCTGCTAGCTTTCTCCCCACGGAAGGAGATGGAGACCCACATGGTTGTGTCGCTATAACTAATGAAATTTGCAGCCCTTGACCAGATTTGCAGGATTCGTAGTTTTTGTGGATAAGTCAACATTCAGGAGCAAGGAGACGGGCCAGAATTGTGTTGGGTATGCTGTAGTGACTACATATGAGATAGTCAAAGCGGGACCACTCCCTTCTCATCTGTTGGCACAAGCAGCGGAGCTGATTGCCTTGATTGAGGCCTGTAAATTGGCTGAGGGAAGGACAGTGAATATTTACACCGAGAGCAGATACACATTTGGGGTTGCACATGATTTTGGAACTCTGTGGAAACACAGGAGCATCTTGATCTCCACCAGAAAGCCCATCACACACCGCGGCCTGATTTCTGACCTCCTGGAAGCGGTCCTATTGCCTAAATCAATCGCTGTGTGTAAATATGAAACTCACATAAAAAAATAATGATTTTATTTTCCAAGGCAATGCAAGGGCAGACTCAGCAGCAAGAACTGCAGCCCAGCAGCTGCCAAGTGAGCAGATTGACTTGTGTATGACAAAAATTTGTACCCCAACAGACGTACGGGAGTTACAGTCACAGGCCACACCGGAAGAAAAGCATGAGTGGACAAAAGCAGGATGCAGTGTGAGGGAAGGAGTATGGTGTGGTCCCAATGGTAAACCCTGTCTACCACGATCATTATTTCCATTCTATGCCAAACTGACACACGGTAAGGACCATATGTCAAAAGGGGTGGGGGGGAATGTATCACAGTATTTCGGCACACTGGTACACCCACGGATTTACTCATTACTCCCAGAAGTATTGTGAATGATGTGTTACCTGTGCCATTAATAATGTGGGGCAGGGGAATACAGATGAGTCAGGCAGCACACCCCCAACCCCAAAAACCTTTTGAACATTTTCAGATGGATTTCATTGAACTAACACCCAGCGAAGGGAAAAGGTACTGTCTGGTAATAGTTGATCTGTTTTCCAAATGGGTGGAAGTGTTCCCCACCCCTAAACAGGATGCCAGTGCAGTAGCCAAAGCTTTGCTAACTGAGATAATTCCGAGATGGAGCATCCCTGAAAGGCTTAGTAGTGACAATGGGACAACATTTGTCAATAATGCCTTACAGCAGATCAGTGATTATCTGGGAATAAACATGAGACAACACTGTGCCTACAACCCAGCGAGCGGTGGGGTAATGGAAAGAGAAAATGGTACCTTAAAAAATAAATTGACAAGATGTTATGTTACTGTATAAAACTCTTACACTTTTATCTGAAATACAGAATCAAGTGAAAGCAGCACTACCCCAACCAGCAGGAGGGAAGCTGCATGATCTAGACCCTGGAAACTGGATAGTGGTGAAAGACTTCAGGAGGAGAAACTGGAAGGTGACGAGGTGGCTGGGACCATTTCAGGTGCTCCTCACAACACAGACAGCAGTTAAGATCGCAGAAAGAACCACGTGGATACAAGCCAGCCATTGGAGGCGTTTAGCTGGGCCTGAGGAGACATCGGACGGCACCGGAATCAATTAAGTGCAAGTAGTGATTAAAGCCTCATGTGAATATGAGGCTGCCCCAACTCACACCTTTAGCAAGCGCCCTGGTAGGACTATTCATAAGGGCAGGTGCATTGCGTGGACCCCACCCTAGCATGGCTTTGACAAGTGTGACGTGTGAACATGGGATGTGTATAGGGCACACCAGAGCAAGTGACGATACCACCACAAAGCTGTGTTTTGGGCAGGGGGTGTCTGAGGAAAGGCCTGGTGTTTCCTAAACATTTTCTGATGTGTAGCTATTCTGGCTCTGTATTTCTTTGTTGTTGTTGCTGTAGTTGTCCTTGCTGCCATAAAATGATAAAAAGGAAGGCAATGTAATGGAAAATTATCCATTTACTGTGAAATTAATTATCCATTTACTGTGAAATTTCAAGAGAATGCTTTTCTTCAAATCAATGCTGTACTGATCTTTGTAAACGATGCTTTGATGAAAGTCTGCAGTTAGCTTATCTCTGTTTGAATTCTGTAAGCATTCAACTCGACTTTGCGATAGTCGAACTCAGCGAAAGCAGAATAACTGTTATGTCTAGGACCTGGGAATGAGAGGATAACAACTTGAGTTTCCCCAGTCTCTGTCCTTGAGAGTTTGATAGGAACTCTATAAGGCAGGCTTCTGTGTAATGTTTCGGTACTCTTTGCATTGAGGCATCTGACTTAGTGTAATGAGTCAAAATCCAGCAGGATTTTTAATAAAGACCCTTTCTTTGCTCTTGTAATAATTGAGTCAAGTCGATTTAATGTCTATGACAGCAATATCCTCGTAAATCTTCAAAGTGGACCACAACCAATGGATATTTATCCTCCCACTCCAAGTTCCTCTGCAGCCCAGATGAGATATGCTGAACCAAGCAGCAGGCAGACAATTGGAATTAGCTGAGTGCTCAGCATGGACCAGTTTGGGCCAAAAGGCCTATTTCTAAGCTGTATTACTCTATGATTCTATGATAAGAATTTCTTCCCTCAGGGAGTTGTGAACCTGTGGAATTGTCTCCCACAGGAAGTTGGATACACACTGCTATAGGATCATCTCCTGAATGCAATCGATGATTGCCTGTCACTCACTGCCCCTTATGGTATCACATTTGCTACTCAATGTTTCACTTCATTAAAGTGTTTGGAGATCAGAGATAGGCTGAAACCTCCATTTTGTTTGCTATGGTGAGTTTATTGGAGACAGCCCAATGAGATTTCCCTTCTATCTTCCCAAATGTTCTTTATTAACTAATGACCTTTTACTTTGGGATGTCCCTCACATCCAATGCTAGTGTTACCTTATCACACGCCACTCCAGCCACTCAACAGCTACGTCCCAGAAGATGAGCACCCCTTTGTGCCAGGTCCATTGTTAAAAGCTCCCTATGTACCTTGATAAGCAGTGTCAGTCTGGAACTGCTCTGCACAATTCCTGGCATTTGCTGTGGCCATGGTGGACAGGTGGAAATAGGTGCCCCACTTTGTGGGTAGGACCTGAAGGCCCTAACAGACAGAGGACCTCCCCCTCCCCTCGGATCTGCAGTGGAGGCCATGAACCCAGAACATCACATTCTGATCTGAGGCTATCATCCAGGTTTAGTGCATAAATAGTGAGAAAGATCCAGTTCGAGGGGAGGAAGGTTATGTCCTTTTCTATTCTGCCAGCATAAATGCCAACACCTTCCCTCCAATGCCTTCTGTTGCACCCACCTCCCACCAGGGCTCATGTTCTCCCACTTTCACTGTTTCCTGTAACATCTTCCCTCACTCGGTTATCCAACCCAACCCCTGACACCACTAACACTACATGCCTTCCGCACTGCCCATATACCTCCCACCTACAACAGCAGCAGCTGAGCTGCCCACTTTCATCCTCCTTAATGCCCTCTCCCCCTTCTCATCCCACGAGAGGTCCAGCCCACACTCGGGGCAGAAAGCCTCAGGACCAGGATTTGCCTTATGCCCCTTTTGTGAAGGTTCCTGACTCTAACCCCCCTGAGTGACTGACTGAGTGTATCCAAGCCTCTGGAATGGCATTCCAGTGACTTCTCATAACTGAAACCAGTTGACAATTAATACAAACACCCTGCCTTTGTGTCTGTACGAAATGACATGACAAGATAGCAGTAATATGAGGAGGTTGACTTGCTCGCTAAGTTGGTAGGTTTGGCCTTGACAGGATAGCTGTGGAAGGGTTGGTGATTTCCCCTTGTGGGAGAATCTAGGACCAGAGGTACATTATGTTAGATTAAAGGAATACCCATTTAAGAACAAGATAGGGAGTAATTTTTCTCCTGGACGGTTATGACTCTCAGACGGCTGTTAACTACATTCAAGGCTGTGATATGCAGCTTTTTAATCAGGGAAATCAAGAGTTATGGGGAAAATGCAGGAAAGTGGAGTTGAGGGTTATCAGATTCGTGATGATTGAATGATAGAGCAGACTCGGTGAACTGAATCATCTACTTCTGTTCCTCCATCTTGTGGTCCTACAACATCTCTGGAGTGAGACCTGTTGAGGAAAGAAAAGTAATCCCCACACGGGCACATGCTGCTATCAGTGATTCCTTCTACCTTCTCAATATCAGGTGAAAGCAACTAGAGTTCAGTCAGACAAGCTGCAGAATCAGGAAATATTGCAATAGAATGAGCATGTCACTGGGGTGCTCCCATTACTGATACAGACATCACCTCCTCCAAATGTCAGCCCAATTCCCTCTCTGACTGGTGAGTGATCCTCATGACATGGCATTAAGATTCATAGCAGAAGCGGCAATGCAAAGTCTAGAACAAACAGCCCTATCAACCATCAAACCAAAAATGTGGGTCCGCTATGTAGATGACACCTTTGTCATCACAAAATGAAACAAGACATTTAACATCATCAACAACACCCTTACAGGCATAAAGTTCACCAGGGATGAAGAAACCGACAACAAACTCACATTCCTGAACGTCACAGTCGAAAGAACAGGCAATGGAGAACTCCAAACCTGCGTATACAGAAAACCGACAAACACTGACCAAATACTTAACTACACCAGCAACCATCCCAACACACACAAATGAAGCTGTATCAGAACACTATTCCAACGAGCCACCTCACACTGCAGCACAGACGAACTTCAGAAAACAGAGGAGAACTACCTATATAATGTATTCAAGAAGGACGGATACTCAAAAAATACAGTCCGCAGATTCCTCAAGAACAAACCACTACAAGCAGACCAGACACACCAGAAACCCTAACCGCCTTACCATACATCAAAGAAGTTTCAGAAATGACAGCCAGACTACTACGACTCCTCTGAATCCTAGTAGCACACAAACCCACCAACACTCTCAAACAAAAATTAACAAACTTAAAAGACCCAGTACAACCCATAGACAAAACCAACATCATCTACAAAATTCCATGCAAGGACTGCCACAAACTCTACGTAGGAAAAACAGGAAGAAAGTTAGCCACCAGGATACACGAACTTCAGCTAACCACAAAAAGACACGACCATCTCTCCCTCGTAGCCCTACACACGGAGGAGAAAAAAAACACCATTTCGACTGGGACAACACATCAACCCTAGGACAGGTTAAACAAAGACATGCCAGAGAATTCCTAGAGGCCTGGCACTCCAACCACCACGCCATAAACAAACACATAGATCTAGATACCATCTATCAACCCCTCAGAAAACAAACAGGAAATGACATCACCACAAACCCCAGGAACCCTGTCCAGGACAAACATATAAATAGAAAGCATGAGACAGCAGCTTCGCTCCACTTGGAAGTCGCCACTGATGATGTTATCTAGTCAGGTAATAAAACGTCTGGATATCAAACCTACAGCTCAACGAGCAAACCTACACCCTAAATTAAGAACTGTCCTGTCCTGATCTTGACAATGTTGAGTTCTCTGGGATTTTTCATCAAGAGGATTTGGTGTGTGAAATGGTGGTGAAATTGGGAAGACAACGCCATACCAACAATTTCCATGGGGAATGTTAGGCTGTGGGTGCACTACTATCTCCTGCTATTAAAGCAATGTTTAGGAAGACTTCACAGTTTGAGATCAGGTCATAAGGCTTTATGATGCTGAGCAGTGGAAGCAGCAATTGAGGGGCTCAGTCCATCTCACCGAGATCTCTCAATAAATACTCAGTATTCTGTAACTGGGCAGATGGTAGTGATGTCCTTGTTAAGATAAAAGTCACTTGGTATTTATGGTCAGCTCAGGTCACAAACACTTTCAAATGTAACGGTATCCAACCCCACCACTGACCCCAGACCGACAATTCAAAGCCAACAATGTCACTGGCCTGAAATGCCCTGCCAACAACTCATCATACCCTTGAACATCTCCCTGTTACACAGCCCTGCTGGGCCCCATTCGACTGTGTCATCCCTTTCACCATCAAACAGGTGAAACAGACATTTTCCCTCAGCTTACAGAATGGACAAAATTCAAAATCTATCAGGATAATATTTATATGGTTGACATTAGAACAGAAACTTATTGACACAACATTTTCACATAAACCCGAGTACATCCTGGTGGAATGACAAAGTCTTATTCTTCCTTTACCGAAGATGCATCATTGGTACAGTTCATGTTGCTTCAGAAAATTAACAGTTGAGCTGCTCCCATTGTTGAGATCCTCTGAGATGATGTGCTCTGGGTTTGGATTCTGTGAGGGCTTTGTCAATGACTGCTTTCCCCTGCAGGGGATATACTTCCCCATGAGGAGACAAAGCAGCAAGTGGGCTACTGACTGAGGTGAGGCAATGGATGAGGTGCAGTGCTTTGAGTGGAGTCCAAATCTCCTTCCGCCATTATCACCCAGGCTCATTTCACTGCTACATTACATTTGTCAATTGACATTGGAGTATTCATACAGCACTAACCCTAACCTTACCATGACACAGTTTAAAATGTCACAACACTTACAGAGTATCACTGCAGTGATAAGCGTCACCACGGACAGCAGGATGGAGATACCCAGGAAAATGTAGATAACGAGAGATGACCATTTTCCTTGGACAGATTGAACACCTCCATGATCTGTAAAGTGTAAGAGAAGGTCATCACTGAAAGGATCAGAGGAGCCCACTTTGTGAACATGAGTGCAAACCCTTTCTCGTTTGTGCTGGAGTAGAGATAGCACAGCAGGTTAGGCAGCATCCAAGGAACAGGAAATTCGACATTTCGGGCCAGAGCCCTTCATCAGGAATTCCTGATGAAGGGCTCTGGCCCAAAACGTCAAATTTCCTGTTCCTTGGATGCTGCCTAACCTGCTGTGCTTTAACCAGCAACACTTTTCAGCTCTGATCTCCAGCATCTGCAGACCTCACTTTTTACTGGAGTAGAGATATTAAATCAACTGTCTCACTCTGATGAAATAATGTAAAATGATTCATGGAGAATGTACTGTAATTCACTAAACTGCCAGATAAATTCACACTTTGGGATAAGTGCACAATTCCAACAGGGATCCTGTGGAGTAACATACATTTCTCCCAAGTACTTACTGTAATAAATTACATGCAACTTCATGTCTTACTGAGCCTTTTCAGAGGTAAGGATCAGTCACACTGTTCCAGTTTGAATTCTCATGCAGACCGGAGGAGACATGGTTCATTAATGTGCCATTCATTTCTCCATGCAAACACTTCTTACATTTTTCTCTGGAGAACATCATTAAAGTGTTTCCCTGTTTGCTGTCTTTGTCCAACTTCCTGCTTGTCTCCCCTGAATTTCTTGACAGAAGAATTTGTTTTCCACTTTTCCAAGATAGTGCTAGCACAGTGTCCCTCCCTTTCCTTGGCTTCAGCTCATTTGGGCCCTGGGTATCAATAGGTGCTAGTCCTCCCTCTCTGATCCTCTTAGAGGTGATGACAATGTCAGTATCTGGGTCCATCACAATGAGTGCCACATTGTTTGATCCTGTTCGTGTATCAGCAGGTTTATTTTCCAATGGGTTTCCCCATCGGTACCCAAATATGCAACAATTCTTCAGAATCTGAAAACTGTAAACCATCATGTTTGTGTAAATGCTATACTCAAGGGAGTTGGGGAAATGGAATAGACACATTTGGAAAAATGCAATTTAAGCTGACCATGTAAAGTTTGTGTGATGTGTTGTGAAAGAGAATGTGAGGAATTTGAATTAAGCAGGAACATCAGGATTACCTTCCGATCTTGGCAATGATCATTATCTCAGTGACAGCTGGCCAAATGGTTTCTGTGTGCACATGCAGAATATTTGTTCTCAATTGTTAGTTATCCATTCCAGACAAAACACTAAAGCATGGCTTTTGTACTCTTCAAGCATGATGGATTCTTTCCTTTAATATGTTGAACATAACTGATTGTTTAACTTTATTTTCTCTCTTGCTTATTATTTGTACAGATCTTCTTAATAATAATCTGCTCCAGAACCTAGGCACCAGGTTAATATCCTTCTGAGTTAACTCATTGACTTGTTATGATGCCATCAGCGATTTGTGAACGTAAGATTAAAGAGCACAGAGTATCCTGACACTTTTCAAGATTTAGATTTAGATTTAATAGTTCTTCATTCAAAAATACAGTTTCCCACACTTCGACTAAACATCGCTTGAACATTTTCTGTGAAATAGTCACTTTTTTCAATTGGTCTTGCAGCATATCATATTCCACCTCCCCATTTTTGTGTTGTTTGCCAGTCCCTTAACCATGCTATTACATTCGAGCCCAATATGTTGAGATGTCAAAGTAATAGATGGAGTGTTTATCCTGGAAGGGTCCCCAGTGCAGACAGCCTTCCACGAACAAAACAATTGCTCCTCTAACCTTGGCTCCTGCTGTTCAGCCAACTTTGACCTAACAAACCTCTCAGAATTTCTGCAGAATCTCTATTTTTCCGCTCCTCCCCAGAAAAACAAAAGGATTTTTTTTTGCTGAGTAGTGAAAGCTGATCCTGGTTTTACTGCTCTGGTGGTAGCCTACTCACCACTATATCTTTGGTATTGTACTGTTACCATGGCCTGAGATTACAGTGTTAGTCCTGACTCTAATTCCATATTTCAGCCAGGGATTCAGCAAACCCAGTACCATCTGACTTATTCAGGGATGTGTGATGAATCCACGATCTATAATCTACTTCTCATTTCCATGTGACCAAGATATGAATTATTAACACACACAGAATTTGAATGAAGTCTGCATTTCTTTCTGTCGAGTCCTGTCCTAAAACTGTCGAACATTATGTTCTGACATCTTCATGTGAATTTATGATCTATTTTCTTGTTCCTGTAATGCATGTGAAATAATTGTGCAGTTGTACTTGTCACATAAGTTACCTGAACATAATGTCAGCTGATGTTAAAAAGACAGGAACACATTTAAGTACATTTATCTTACATTAGTGAAGGCAAGAAAAAAATCTCTGCTCTGTTCCCTGTTTCAAAATTCATCTCTCTCTCTACATATTTTACCCTGATGAGTCGTAATGCCGAAGTGGTAAAGAGCATAATTCTTTTCAACACAAATTATATTAAACATCAATAGCTCAAGATGTTAGATGGTGTCAATTTGTAATCAATTACTCTGTCGCAGAACAAAGCTCCATTTGTTTGGGTACTGCCTTCGCCTGCACAGAGTGTGTTTAATAAACTACACCATAATTGACAGTGGTTAGTATTGCTGCCTCACAATGCCAGGTACCCGGGTTCGATTCTAGCCTCAGCTGATTGTCTGTGTGGAGTTTGCACATTTTTGCCATGTCTGTGTGGGTTTCCTCTGGGTGCTCCAGTTTCCTCCCACAATCCAAAGATGTACTTGTTAGATGAATTGGCCATGCTAAATTGTCATAGTGGTCAGGGATATGTAGGCTAGGTGCATTAGTTGGGAGCAAATATAAAATAATAGGGTGGGGGAATAGGTTTGAGTGGGATACACTTCGGAGGGTCGGTGTGGATTTGTTGAGCCAAAGGGCCTGTTTCCTCACTGTAGGGATTCTACAATTCTCTGAATATGTTCCTTCGTGATTTTGGCTGAATAAGTCACTTTGATGTATTTTTTAAAAATCTAACTGTTAGTTTAGAGCATGATTTCAAATTCTGGTGTCATTCCAAGTGTGGTCAGCATTTCAGATAGAAAATGAATAACACAGTCAATGACAGAAGTGTTGTCCATTTTAAGGATGTTGTGCTTGAGAAACACTGGGATAACCTTCTATCCAGTGAAATCAGTCAGAAACAAACAATGGAAATGATGCCATTGGTATAACACCGAGTGAAACCTCACTTTGTATTGGAAAGAAATCATTAATCAGACTTCTCAATCAGTGTACAGAGCGTGAACACAAACTGTAATAGTGGGATTAATCATTCAGACATTCATGATGTGTGTGACAGTCGAAATCAGCTGCAAAACAATGCGTCTCATTCAGGCACCTACAGTCGTGGGTTAAAAAAAATCATGGGAATGCCTGACAGGCCAATACACAGAGATTGTCAGACTGGTATCAGTATTAGCTTCCCAGCAATTATGTATAAATTTCATTGTAAACAAGCATATTGAGTGTGAATGTTACAGCATCAGATTTCAATCACTAGAAACAGGTTTTTCAACAGTGTACCGTATATACTCGTGTAAAAGTCAAACGTTTTGGACTATTTTTAAAACGTTAATCATTTTAATGGTGTCATTATCTGAATAAAAGTGTGAGATATTAGCTACATATATCTTTAATTTGTGGGGTTGACTAATACCCGGTACTAGTTTTGAGGGGCTGAAATTCATGCTGCAGATCGAGATACCGTATTATTAGCAGAAGTCGATTTGATCACACAACTAATCCCAGATAAAGAAGAAAAACACAATGAATTATGGCAAAGGGAATTACCGGGTAACCAAGAGAACCAAGAATGAATTATGAGGAGGATAGTTTATTTGAACATTCCAGGATGAAAATTTAACATGTCAAAGATTCAGTGAAACCTTGCAAAATCCCACTGTTCAACAACGTCATGGTCTGGTATAGTGGCGCACTTAAAGTGAAACCTTTATTGAATTCTGGATGCATCAATGTCTTGAACTTTCCTGCCAAATTCTCCCATTTACTCTCTATGTTAAGAATCTCAGCAAAATTAATAAACTTGTCAAATACTTAAAGATATATGTAACTAATATATCTCACTTTTATTCAGATGTTATTGCACCATTAAAATGATGAATTTTTTTAACAATATTACTTTTGGATGGACAGTGAACAAAGTGCGTTAAGTACTGACAGACTCAGTACGGTCTGAATGAATGAATGAATCAAAATGTGCTCTCGTAAACCAAAGGAGAGTTATGAATGAATGAATAAATTCATTAATTAATAGAGACATAATATAGTAACAAAGAGTGATGAGTGCAATTGCTGGTATGAATGGATGAATGCTATTTCCTTTAAGTGAATTAATTAGAACATGCAGTTTCCTTTGTAAGAGGTTTATGATGTGATATAGTGGGGTCAACTTTTACACAAGATATATGGAAAATACAAGATTTTTTGGCCAAAACTAAGGGAAACTCTTTTACATGAGATCAACGTTTACACATGTATATACAGTAATTAAAGTGGCCACGACAGTGTTCCAGAAACGGGATCAACAGCTTGGCTCGAAAATCAAACATTATGATATTCTGATCATTTGTTCAGGATTATAGAAACATAACAGGAACAGTGAATCAGCCAGAAGGGAAAAAGCAGCATTCAGTTTAATGAAGAGAGGGGTGATATCCCAGAGAAGTAGTGAAATATACAATCTACCTCCCAAGTGAGGTCAGAAGTGGGAATGCTCACTGATAATAGCACAATGTTCAGCACCATTCATGATTCCAGACACTGAAGCCGTCCTTGTTTAAATTCAACAAGTTCATCCAGGCTTGGACTGACAAGTGATAAGTGACATTCACGTCACAAAAAGACCAGGCAATGACCATCTCCAGGCAGAAAACAGCCTACATATTATCCTCTGCCATTCAATAATGCTCCCATCAAAGAATCCCCCTCGATCAGCATCCTGGATTTTACCATTTACCATAAACTGAGCTGGACTCACCATATCAATGCAATGATTACAAGAACAGGTCTGGGCCGGAAATATTGTGCTGAGTAATCTACCTCCTGACTCCCCAAAGCCTGTCCACCATCTACAATGCAGCAGTGTGATGGAACACTCCCACTTGCCTGAATTGGTGCAGTCCCAACAACACTCAAGAAGCTTGACCCCCTCCAGGACAAAACAACTTGCTGGATTTGCACCACATCCACAAACTTTCAGCCACTCCACCCACCAAAGCTCAACAGCAGGACTGTGCACTATTTGACAGAATTGTACTCCAGGACAATCTGTAACCTCATGGCCTGCATATCCCCCATTCAATCATTAACACTAAGTCAGGGGTTCAATGGAGAGTGCAGGAGGGTATGCCATGAGTATCACCAGGTATACCTGAAGTTGAGGGGAAGCCACCAAACAGGATTACTTGCACACCAAACAGCATAAGCAGCGAGTGATAGACAGAATGATGTGATCCTATGACCAACGGATCAGATTGAAGCTCTGTAGTCCTCCTATATCCAGTCAGGAATAGTGGTGAATGATTAGATAATTAACGGAGGAGGAGGCTCCACACGTATCCCCATCCTCAATGATGGAAGAGTCCAGCACATCAGTGTAAAAGATAAGGCTGTAGGTCTCATAGCAATCATCAGCCAGAAATGCGAGTGGATGATCCATGGTCTCTAACAGATACCAGATTTCAGCCAATTCAATTCACTCCATGTGATATCAAGAAACAGTTGAAGACAGTGGATAGTGCAACAGCAAGGGTCCCTGATAACATCCTGGCAATAGTACTGACGACTTGTGCTCCAGAACGTGCCGCTCTCCTAGCCAAGCTGATCCAGTAGAGTTACAACACTGGCATCTACCTGACAATGCGGAAAATTGCCCAAGCAGCATCTGCTCAGCAATAACTTGCTCAGTGATGCCCAGTTTGGGTTCTCCCAAAGTCACTCAGCTCCTGACCCCATTCTAGCCTGGGTTCAAAAATGAACAAAAGAGCTGAATTCCAGAGGGGAGGGCAGGGGAGAGAGAGACAGCCCTTGACATTAAGTCTGAATTAAACCAAGTGTGGCATCAAGGAGCCCTAGCAAAACTAAAATCAATGGGTATCAGGGGGCAATACCCAAGACCCACCAGTGAAAAAAAAATAGTGCGTGTGCCAATGCCCTGAATAGTATCCTTGTCCATGCCAGTAGGTACCGTTGGTACATGGTGAATGTGCTGTTGGAAGAGTATCATTGCAAAATGATTACAATTGGCCAATGTATGGTATATAACTGATATCAAAAGAAGTCATGTGGAGCAAGCGGAGGATGCTATTCCTATGAAATAAATAAGATCACTGATGGTGATGGGCTGATCTTCGCTGCTACCATGGGCTACTGTCACTTCCAGACTACCTCGAGGTTACTAGTTGCATCTGGTAATGGTTACTGTGAAGGAAAGACTAGTGCCAGCGCTGAAATCTCAAGACTATTGTCTGTAAAGTGACAGCACTGCTGATGGTGTAGCATCAATGAATATTATTCATTTGTGGATGTACAACTCAGATTTGAGGACAAATTTATCCATAAAAAATGCAAAGTACAATTATTGTTGGAGGAACAGGAACAGAGAGAGTGGGAGGCCAACTGGTGATGGAGAAACACATTCAGGTTTTGTTGAAATATGAGGAAGCAATAATTCCAGGGAAGAACCATTATCTCAAATGGTGATGGCCATGTTAGGTTATTAACACAGGATTATTAATCCAGGAAGCGGGATAATGTTCAAGGGATCCATGTTCAAATCCAAGTCTTGGCAGATGATAAAAATCTGGAATTAAGATTCTAATGCCAGTTAACAGGTAAACAAAAACTCATCTAGTTAATTAATGTCATTGTCCTTCCCTGGTCTCGTCTGTATATGACTCTAGATGTGGTTGACTCTCAACTGCTCTCTGGGATGAGCAATAAATACTGGTCTGACCAATACATACTGGTCTGGTCAATAAATACTGGCCTGACCAATTAATACTGATCTGGCCAGCCAAGTCCATGTCCTGTGAGTGAATACTTTAATACAGTGAATACTCTGTATTGGGTCTTTTAAGTTCATGAGCTGCTGTTTTAGTGTGTTGGTGGGTTTGTGGGCCACTATGATGCCAAAAGGTCTGGGTAGTCTGGCAGTCATTTCTGAGATGTCTTTGATGTTGGGGGGAGTGGCGAGGGTTTCTGAGTACACTTTGTCTGCTTGTTTGGGTTTATTGCTGAGAAATCGACAGACAGTGTTCATTGGGCACCCATTCCTTTTAACAGGAAAACAACTTATACAGACCAACTACTGAACTACAGAAGCAATGATCCCAACACCCACAAACAAAGTTGCATTAGAACATTATTTCAATGAGCCACCACACACTGTAGGACAGGGAACTATGAAGAGCAAAGGAAAATCACCTCTACAGCGTATTCAAACAGAGGCATCACCAACCCAAGAAAACCTAAACACATAAAGAGAAAGCGGGGTATAACACCAGTGCTTCACCAGAGGCTCACTGATGATGTTACCGAGTATGGTGAGGAAACGTCTGAAAGCGAGCAAACTTACATCCAAACAATGGAAAATTGCTGTCGCCAATATCAGGCAAAAAACTGGGTAAAAACAAGGACTGCAGATGCTGGAAACCAGAGTCTAAATTAGGGTGGTGTTGGAAAAGCACAGCAGGTCAGGCAGCATCGGAGGAGCAGGAAAATTGATGTTTTGGGCAAAGGCCCTTCATCAGGAATAGGGGCAGGAAGCCTTAAGGGTGGAGAGATAAATGAGAGGAGGGTGGGGGTGGGGAGAAAATAGCATAGACTACAATCAGTGAATGGGGGTGGGGATGGAGGTGATAAGTCAGAGAGGAGGGTGGGGGAAGGTAGCAAAGCCGTCAGTAATGTGGCTGAAATGTTATTTCTATGTTAACTGTAAATGTCAATTACAACAGACACCTTTGTGCAAGTTTAGAGACTACTGGAACTGCCCAGGATTCAGTCCCTTCTAGAGTTGGGGCCATGTAGCAGCATTACCAAAAGATAAAGCCCCACTGTCCTTAATCACAAGCACAGGTCGGAATAAGTGCAACAGAAGCTGGCCATCTCTGTTGTGAATGTGGAGCAGGAACTGTAAGGAGAGCTTTGCCCTTCGGTTGTGTATTTGCAATGGTGAAACTAGATCTGGATGACGCATGTGGGCAGGACATGATCTGCAGGATTTGGATTATTCCACACAGTCAGGGCAAGAGGTAGGAACATTCATGGAAACAGATCTGCTTTGGCCAGTCCTTTGGATTCGAAATCTACAAAACTTGCTGATTGTACATGCTTTATTTATAAAGGACATTAAAAAAGTTATAATTCTCTTGAAAAGTGACTTCTTAGTCAGAAAGCAAACCATTTAAAAAAACACAGAAGCTACCTGGGGTAGATTTGTGAAAAGAGTGGAACTAACAGGAATTCAAACTAAACTAATTAATTCCTGGGAGGATTGTTTGAATTAGAAATAAGGTCCCCTTCCCATAGCTCCGACATGCACCAAAATGGGACAGCTAGCAATCCTAACAATGAAAGCTGCTTGCTCCCCGATTCTCACAGCTCTCAGTATCCCCAGTGAAGCACTGTCATCTGTTTGTTAGTCATTCGTGTTCCCAATATCCTTCCTCCTCCCATCTAACTGACAGTTATAACAATGTCCTCAGGATCAGTATGATGAAGCTGCTCATGACATTTATATTCATAAATTCTCCAACTCCCTTCAATCAGACAGCAATGCTGCTATTGTAATCACCTTTGAAGGGAGTACACAAGTGTTTCCATGGATTTCTGGATCACTCTGAGAGTGTCTGTATTAGACTGAGAGGAACGGTATCTTATATTGATCATTCTCCATGCGATAGCCCAATATTAGTTGCAGTTGCTCATGTAACTGGAGAAATACTGCTCAACAGCTGCCCTTAAATAGACATCAATCTGTTGCTAAAATGTGGTTTATCTCATCTCTCATTCTTGCAGCCAACGTGGTGACAATTCCAAGTCTCTCCGGAAGACACTGTGGTATTTCCAACTATATGTCCGTCCACGTGGTAGCCATGACAACAGCAGATCTGCTGGTTCTAGTCATCAGTGCAATGGGGTACTGCACCTTCAGTTCCCATGTCCC
Organism: Hemiscyllium ocellatum; assembly: GCF_020745735.1. Classification (NCBI taxonomy): domain Eukaryota; kingdom Metazoa; phylum Chordata; class Chondrichthyes; order Orectolobiformes; family Hemiscylliidae; genus Hemiscyllium; species Hemiscyllium ocellatum. The sequence goes on from NC_083445.1 coordinate 28,235,473, forward strand.
AATTTCCTTCCTGTCCCAGTCTCCTGTGTGGAGGTTCCTTTCATACCTGACTATTGTCAATTTGGACTGATGGGATCAGTTCCCAGTTTCCTTCCCATGTGACTGTTTCAATGCTGTCTGTGACTATCAATATCAGCAAGAAATGCAGGAGTGCTCACAACATCACTGTCCTTGGTCAGTTTCTGTTGGTACTTCAACCCCAGTAAATCATTCACAGGGTGCCCTGGGGATGTCGGTCAAATGCAGGGCTTTTCTCCTCAGCTCCAGGGACAGTGTTCATCTGGTTTCTCAGCATCTGGCTCCTTTGGCTTCCTTTCCTATTGACCCTCGTGTTGAATTCTTGAACTGTCTGGTCTATTCCCCTGGCAAACAAAACCCACAGAGCACACCCAGGCTACAGAGACTGTCTCAGTCATCCACAGATTGAGAACCGGAGGAAATCAATCATGTTGATGTTGCAGTGGATCGGGTCCGTTCATATTGTTGTGGTTGACAGGGCAGTGAGCTTTGTGTCTACCAGAGGATCACACCCCGCTTCTCCAGAGCCGATGGACACATTGCTTTTTGAGTAGAGGCTTTGCTAAAGTTTCTGAGTCATGTACAGAACCCATGAATTTAAGTAGCCCCCCCCCCCACTCCTCAACCCCATGTAAATTTAGAAAGGAACTGAAAAATATGAAATCCCTCTGGACACCAGCGCTGAGACTGTTTGGGAAATTCAACTAAAATGAGATTTGTTCACAACTGAAGCTCGGTTCCAATTCAACAGAAGAGCTGAGATGTTTGGAAATCAGGATCAAAGCCTGAGATTTTTGGAAAGGTTCAGGGGGTCTGGCAGCATCAGTGGGGGAGAAGTCCGAGTTTGCCAACTCTGGTTTGGCTTCCAATTTCCATTTGCTTTCCATCACTGGGGTTCTTTCTTTGTGGTGGTCTCAGGAATCTCAATTCATTACTTTGGGCAGAGTTAGTTTATTTTGTGAATAACGTTTCTTGTCTGCTCTGGTTTCATAGCACCTCATGCTGCATTCATTTTTCCATGACTTGGAGATGCCGGTGTTGGACTGGGGTGGACAAAGTTAAAAATCCCAAAACACCAGCTTAGAGTCCAACAGGTTTATTTGGAAGACTAGCTTTCAGAGCACTGGTCCGTCATCAGGTGGTTGTGGAGGTTAAGATGATGATCACAGAATTTATAGCCAAAGGGATCCAGTGTCATGGAGGTGTGATACTGTAAACAATCCCAGATTAAAACTTTCACCTTTTATAATGGAATATGCTGGTTTCTGTTCGACATGTAAATCCCAGAACTTCCCTCAAATTACATTCTCAAGTTAGCCCAATGTTTGAAACAATAGGAGTGAAGCGCACACTTATCAGTTTATGGGGTGAATTTGTTTTTTCAGAATTACATTTTATTTTGCTCAAAAACTGTATGAATCCATGTAAAACTCTGTACAACTATAAGGAGGGTTTGTCATTCTGACATAGCATTGGGCCACGGACAGATTTCACACCTATTGGTTGAAAAACTCAACTAATTTGAGAATGTAATTTGGGGGAAGTTCTGGGATTTACATCTCGAACAGAAACCAGCATATCCCATGATAAAAGGTGAGAGTTTGAATCTGGGATTGTTTACAGTATCACACCTCCATGACACCGAACTCCTTTGGCGATAAATTCTGTGAGCATGATCTTCACCTCCACAACCACCTGATGAAGGAGTGTCGCTCCGAAAGCTAGTGCTTCCAAATAAACCTGTTGGACTCTAACCTGGTGTTCTGGGATTTTTAGTTTCATTTTTACAGTGAGACCATAGGATAGGCCATTCGGCTCATCAGGTCTGCTCAACTTTTCACTGAGATAATCTGGTCATCTTCTCTATTGTCCTGATAAATACTGCGGCCTGAGAGAGAGAATACAAACAGACTGACTTCAGCCGTGCTATTGAACACGTGGGGTGATGGAGGATTGCAGATTCAGGAGATCTTCCAAACCACATTCATGCATCAATCCATTCACACTCCGAGCCTTATGACCATTGATTATTTCGAAGGTGCCCAAGATGTTTGTGAATATTGAAGGAGTGGGTTTGAGTAAGAGCCTCATTTCCAAACAGAACGGTCCTCCTGCACCACGGTGAGTGTCTCAGAAATTCGAGAGTAATTGATCTGAGGTTCTTTTCCTTCAATATGATTTCATGTGTTGGAATCCCTTACTGTCCTTAGAGCTGATGGAGGTGCTTCTTGAGCTGATCTTGCTGGGTTTTAATGCCCTGCATTTGGCTGTCCCACACTCTAAAAGTAACCCAGGGGCTGGAAATAATTAGCAGCGTTGATTATGCATAGCAAATATTTAGAAATGAAAATTGCAGTGTGACTTATTGTACTGCAATCAGAATGGTGATGAACTGTGGAATAAGGTGCAGTTATTCCCAGAGAAAGACAATGCGTCCTGACGGCCGCCAATCCAATCGGAAAGAAATCCTGGAACTGTTCTGGTATTACAATAAACCAAAGTGTAATGACCATATACAACACATTCTGCTTGCATCTTATTGGCTAATCCAAATGGTCAGTGTAGTTGGAGGAAAGGAGAGTGCAGCTGATGTGACAGTGGGCTGCACCATCATGTGATTTAAAGAAAGATTGACCCACACTGTGTCCGGTTCAGGGCGTGTGTTAACACTGATGGTGTTTGTACCTGATGTGCAATACTGTCTCAGTGTGAAATGCTGGAACACATTCTGCAGTCACCATCTCTGACACTCAGTACCCTTTTGTTTACCAGATGGAAGCAAAGAATGGGTGTGTTTCTCATGTGGGACATGGCAAAGATATCAGGGAGAGATCATCAGGTGGTCTTGGATTGCGGTGGTTCTGATCTCTGAAGTTTGCATCACATTTAGCTCACTTGCAGTCATTGCTTAGACTTTTGAGTACAGGACTTGGGAGGTCATGTTGAGGTTAATCTAAGTTGTACAGGGAATAAAGACCATTTCTCAATCAGACACTTCCCTCCTCGTCAATTCTTCAATGTTTCACTATCTCCTCCTCAACGTCTTCACTTCAAGATCTTCCACAAAGATTTCAGAGTGAGTCAATAACTCCATCAGTTAAAGGGATTCTCACACTATTTTTCTGACCAATTGATTCATTATTCACACCATTGGTGAGGCCTTGTCTGGAGCACTGAGTCCACTTCTGGTTGCTCAGTTATGGAAAAGTTGTTATTAAACTGGAGAGGATTCAGAAAAGATTTCCCAGGATTTCCCAATCTAAAAATAGATTGAAAAGGATGGGACTATTTTCACTGGAGCAGAGGAGGTTAAGGGGTGACCTTATAGAAGTTTATAAAATCATGATGGGTATAGAATGGCAGGTGTCTTTTCCTGAGGCCTGAGGTTATAACACTTCGAGATTAAAGGGGATTATTTTTTAAAGTGTGAGGAAAAATAGTTTAAAAAACGTAAGGGGCAAATTCCTTACACAGAGAGTGGTTCGTTTGTGACATTAACTTCCAGAGAAAGTGATGGATATGGGTACAGTTATAATGTTTAAAAGACATTTGGATAAGTGCATGAACAAGGAATGTTTGGAGGGATATGGGCCAGTAGCGGCCAAGTGGGACTAGTTTAGTTTGGGATTATGTTTGACATGGACTGGTTGGACTGAGGGGTCTGCAGTTTCCATGCTGTCTGCCTCCATGTGAAATCAGAACTGTCAATGTGACCAATTAGTATATTGAAGTGCTGTCGATGTTACACTTTATAGTAAAAGAGATTGAACTATTTGGCTTTTTATTCTCACGATGTGTTCCCATGAAGTACTCGGGGAACAGAGATCCCTCTGAAACAAACCTATACTGGAGAAACCTTCACAGAGATCATGAGATATCTGTCCCCCCAAAAAAATCAATTCCAACAGATCATCCATCCTGTTTACCACATCATCACAGACACCCCTTTGTGTCTTCCCGACACCCCCCCCCCCCCCCCGCCCTCCCCCGCTCCTTTACATAAAACTGTCAATGCTGGAATGTTTTAACATTAGACCTAATGGTCATGCACTTGCTGAGGTCACACATAAATGTATGGGTCATACAAAACCCACACATATCATCAGTTATTGTGTCATCTGCATCGTTAAAAAAATCAAAGACACATTTCTCAATCAGACACCTCCCTCCTCGTCAATTCTTCCATGGTTCACTATCCCCTCCCCACATCTTTGCCTCATGGATTTCAGTGTGAGTCAATAACACCATCAGTTAAAGGGATGGTCACACTGCTTTTCTAACCAATTGATTTATTTCATTGTTTGTTCACAACACAAACAGTTAAAAGGGATGGTCATGGAAGAGTGTCTGACCATATTATGTTACCTCACTGATCAGCTCTAAAATCCATTAATTCTGAAGAAGTGGAATTTCTTCACAACTCTTTGTCTCAAACAATGAGAAATATTTACATTGTTGTTCATTGATCTGAAGGTGAGTTACTTCCAGTTAATTAACAAAGATTGAGTAACCTGTACAATAATGACTAGATTATGAATGTTTACCTGACTTTAGGTTTTGCTGTTTCCTGTCTTGTTTCACTTGATCATAATTCACATTGGTGTAAATGTTGTCTAGCTCCATGTTCTCACTCAGAGGATCTTCACGCCTTTAGCAACAACTAGAAAAAAACGATGTTTTTCTCAGTTTTAGTTCCTACTTTTCTTGTGAAAACCACATTCATAGATTGTGTCTGGATTAACTTGCAACAGTTTTCTCTACCATCACTGATGCAATTGAATTTGCTTAATGTGCTTAAAAGTAAAATACCACTTCTGTAATCAGATGCTAAGAATGTAATTGGACTTTCTTTATAGCTTAATTTTCCTGTACCTACCTTTTCACAAAATTGTGTCCAACTGGGCAAGGGCAGCAGAAATTTGGGAACACGACAACTTCAAAGTTCCTCACCAAGCCTGTTACCAACCATCCTGTTACGTCACGGGGTAAACCCTCCTGCTTCGTATAAACCAGCAACACAGAAGTGATTCATCCCATGCAGTGTTCTGTGAAAATTTGAGAGGACAAGAACTATTTAAAGTATATATTAACAATTTTATTTCTTAACGTATAACAGAGAATAATTAACTAGCACCTGTTCACAACTCCTTCCTCTAACCTATCCTTTATTCTCCCTTATATAATACTCAGACAATAAACACCTGACTAAGATTTTCCAAAAATTCAAGTTCTCAAAACCTGCCAGCTGTTGAATCTTCTTTTTAAATCTTCCAATCTTCTGGCACCTCACCTGTGACTATCGATGATACAAATGTCGCAGCAAGAGACCCAGCAATCACTTCTCTAGCTTCCCACAGAGTTCTCGGGTACACCTGATCAGGTCCTGGGGATTTATCCACCTTTAACCATTTCAAGACATCCAGCACTTCCTCCTCTGTAATATGGACATTTTGCAAGATGTCACCATCTATTTGCCTACAATCTACATCTTCCATATCCTTTTCCACAGTAAATACTAATGCAAAATACTCGTTTAGTATCTTCCCCATTTTCTGTGGCTCCACACAAAGGCTGCCTTGCTGATCTTTGAGGGGCCCTATTCTCTCCCTAGTTACCCATTTTGTCCTTAATATATTTGTAAAAACCCTTTGGATTCTCCTTAATTCTATTTGCCAAAACTGTCTCATGTTCTGTTTTTGTCCTCCTGATTTCCCTCTTAAGTTACTTCCTTTATATTATTCTAAGGATTCACTCAATGTATAGCTGACATGTGCTTCCTTTTTTTTCTTAACCAAACCCTCAATTTCTTTAGTCATCCAGCATTCCGTTTACCTACCAGCCTTTCCTTTCACCCTAACAGAGTTGTTGAGTCCTGTCCGGTTAGGGAGCTACAACGATTAGCGAACCCCACTCGCTCTGGCCTGGTTCGATGATGTCCTTGTCAAGCATTGCCTCCACTCCACCTGGACCTGTCTGGCTTTGAAAGGATTAAACTAATAGGGATGTTGTTTCATCAGAGCAATATTCCCTACGTCTACTTCATGTACAATAGCATTAGTCCTCCCCAACTGATTCTTACATATGTCCTCATACTGCAGTAACAACTATGCTCCTGAGACAGATAGCTCACTAACCTATCCCGCTCCTCAAGGACTTCTTCATTTTTTAATCTATTTTGAGGGACATCAAAATCTACATCATCGGGATTAGATTCCTCACTCTGCGGGGAAGTAGCTAACACCTGTTTCTCCTGTTCTTTCTCTCCAGTATAATACGGCTTCAATGTGTTCACATGACATACCCAAAACTTTTCTTTCTATCAGGCATCTTTACTAGACAGGTCACCTGACTCAACTTTTTCTCAATTTGCTTTAAAGGTTTAGTGATAACTGGACTAGCACATTATCCCCATAAGGAAAATGTCCGAGTCATCTGCCACCTGCTTCATTCTATACTGTGCCTTGTTTTGCTGCTGTTTAGCTAACTCACTTACTCGATTTAGTCTCTCCCTCACCTCAGATATGTACTCTAAGTGTGAGATATCTGACTTTGGTCCTGTCAATTTTTCTTTAATTAATTTCAAAGGACCTCTCACTTCATGCCCAAATATAAGAGATAATATTTATAATCATCTAGAAGCAACAGTTTGATTTCAGATAGTCAACATGGTTTCGTCAAGGGCAGGTCGTGTCTCACAAACCTCATTGAGTTTTTTGAGAATGTGACCAAGCATGTAGATGAGGGTAGCTGAAAATGTGTTGCTGGAAAAGCGCAGTAGGTCAGGCAGCATCCAAGGAACAGGAGAATCGACGTTTTAGGCATAAGCCCTTCTTCAGGATGAGGGTGGAGCAGTTGACATGGTGTACATGGACTTCAGTAAAGCCTTTGATAAGGTTCCACATGGTAGGCTGTTGGCAAAAATGCAGAGGCATGGGATTGAGGGTGATTTAGCAGTTTGGATTAGAAACTAGCTTTCTGAAAGAAGGCAGCAAGTGGTGTTTGATGGAAAATATTCAGCCTGGAGTCCAGGTACTAGTGGAGTTCCACAAGGATCTGTTTTGGGACCACGGCTGTTTGTCATTTTTATAAATGACTTAGATGCAGACGTAGGTGGATGGATTAGTAAATTTGCAGATGACACTAAAGTTGGTGGAGGAGTGGAAAGTTTGGAAGAATGTTTACAGGTTGCAGGGGGATTTGGATAAATTGCAGAATTGGGCTGAGAGGTGGCAAATGGAGTTCAATGCAGCTAAATATAAGATGATGCACTTTGGAAAGAATAACAGAAAGGCAGAGTACTGGGTCAACGGAAAGATTCTTGGTAGTGTGGATGTGCAGAGGGATCTTGGAGTCCATGTACATAGATCCCTGAAAGTTGCCACCCAGGCAGATAGTGTTGTTAAGGAGACATTCGGTTTCATTCATAGAGGGATTGAGCTCCGGAGTCACAATATCATGCTGCAACTATACAAAACGCTGGTGCGGCCACATTTGGAATATTGTGTACAGTTCTGGTCCCCATATTTCGGAAAGGATGTGGAAGCATTGGGAAAGGTGCAGAGGAGATTTACCAGGATGTTGCCTGGTCTGAGGGAAAGTCTTATGAGGAAAGGCTGAGAGATTTGGGTCTGTTCTCATTGGTACGAAGAAGGCTAAGAGGGGGTTTGATAGAGACATACAAGATGATCAGAGGATTAGATAGGGGAGACAGTGAAAGTCATTTTCCTAGGATGATGACATCAGCTTGTACGGGGGAGGCATAACTACAAATTGAGGGGTGAGAGATTTAAGACAGATGTCAGAGGCAGGTTCTTTACGCAGAGTGTGGTAAGGGCATGGAATGCCCTACCTGCTTACGTAGTCAACTCAGCCACATTAGGGAGATTTAAACAATCCTGAGATAAGCACATGGATGATTTTGGGGTATTGTAGGGGGACGAGCTAAGAATAGTTCACAGATCAGCGCAACACCGAGGGCCGAAGGGCCTGTTCTGCGCTGGATTGTTCTATGTTCTCTGTTCTAACTGAGTAGATTCATTTGGGGCATCTCGAATGGCAAACAAAATGAACGGGATACCTTTATCCCAATCATTTGGGTGATCCTGACAGTCTGCTGTCAACATGGTCTTCAAATTCTGATGCCACCTTTCAAAAGCTCCCTGGGATGCATTTGATTTAAAGTTCTGTATACCATAACCTCCTTAAACAGCCGAGCAGTTAAATTAGATCCTTGGTCCAACTGAATCTCTCTGGGTAGCCCATGCCGTGTGAAGAAAGCTACTAACTCCTCTTCCACCCTGTTTACCTTAATGCTCCGTAATAGAATTGCCTCCGGAAATCTGGTAGGTACATTCATTATGGTTAGTAAGTATTGGTTCCCACTTTTAGTTCTCAGGAGGGGACCTACACAATCAATTACAACCCACGAAAAAGTTCTCCAAATGGGTGAATTGGCAACAAAAGTGCAGGTTTTATTACCGCCTGTGGCTTACCTACCATTTGGCACTTACGGCAAAAGTTCAAATCACCCTTGTGCATTTCAGGCCAATAAAAATGTTTTTATACCTTAGCCCGAGTCTTTTGTACCCCTAAGTAACCTCCTACAGGTAGTTCATGTGCTTCCTGTATCACTTCCTGTCTGTATGTTACAGAACCTGGTACACTTTGGCCCATTTCTCCTCTGCACTAACTTGCCGTGGTCTCCATTTCTGCCATAGGATTCTATCTTTCAGATAATGGTCCTCAGGAATATTCTCTATATCCTTTTCTGAGTATGTATCCACAGATAGTCCTTTTATCATCTTGTCTTGCTGTTGCAAGTCCATTAGCCTTTCAGGATTAAACACCTCTGTCTGACCCTCTGCCTCTTCAGGTCTTTCCTGCACCATTACATCAAACACAGTGTCCGCTAACTGAACCTCAACTCCTTCATCTTTCTCTTTACTTCTCAGTTCATGCTGTGGCTTATGATCGTGGGATCTGTTTACTACGCAGTCTGGGAAAATACCAGGATATTTCTGTTTTAACTCCTCAGTTTCTTGGTCTTCCTTGGTCTTCTCCACAACAAGAGGTGCCATTCCCACCTCGATTCCTGATAAATTGTTCCAAAGAGCAAGCTGAATTCCTGAAACTGACACTCTGTCAATCACTCTCACTGTAATTTCCCCAGTCTTGAGTTAGCACTCCAACATGATCATACATAGGAGAACACTAAATTTTAGTCCATCTCTCCCACAAATTACCACACCTGCAGGTAACAGATCAAAAAAATGTATATTCGCTCATCCCTTATCTGGTTAGTTCTTGTACCTCTCAAAATTATAAATTCTTGCCCATCTGCCCTTGCTCCTTCTGAGTAAACTTTACCCACAGAGACAAATTCTTTGTAGAGATCAGGCACTAACGCCATACCTAGCCCCTTCCTTGGCTGTGCACTCTCCTGCAGTTCCTTGGTTCTTCTTGGGGTCTCCTTTATTACCCTCACTAATGCCACTGGCTTAGCTTCTTTTACCACTTCTTTTCCCACAGTGCCTTTCTTTAATGACCAGCACTGTGAATTTACGTGTCCCACCTCTGGCAGTGTAACACCTTTTCCCAGTGTCCTTCTGAAATCACCGGCACTGTAATCTTCTGTGCTGATGGACTTTAGGCTCAATCTATACACTTATTTTCTTTTATGTGTGAGTCAAGTCCTGCACGCTCTTTAAATAAAGAAATAAGAAAAAACATTTAATCTTACACTTTTAGTTTTATTCTAACAATAAGTGGATAAAGTATACAGAGCTCTGGGTCTTAACCTTTCTGTCCCTGACAAACTACTAAGTTCACAAAGAAAAAAGACCCCTCTCTGTCCCTGACACAGTCTTTTATACCATACAAAACATCATACCATCACTCAAGTGAAATTGTCTTCTCATTGGCTGTTGCTCCGACTCCATTCCCCGCCTCCTCGCATTTCCGGCTCTCCGATCTCACGTGACCTTCGCTTTTCGGAGACAAAGGACCACCATGCGGCCTCCTTTCGAGCGCGAAACGGCAGTCTCGTCCACTTCCGGGGCGCGAAACGGCAGATCACGTGACCTCCCGGAGCGCGAAACAGGGAGACCACGTGACCGCGCCCGCGTCTCGGAGCATCACGTGATCATCCTCTGCGCACGCATCAGAGGACCACGTGACCTCCGAGCGCAGAGGACACGCCCCTCAGACTTGACAATTTAGTTTCCAGGTAAGTTTTTTATATTTATATTTACAACTCCCTCTTTTGGTCTCATGAAAATGAGACCAACAAACCAGTTTTACGCATCACATTCACCCTCCGACGCATAGTCCTCCTCTCTTGCCAGGGCCATGGTTTCCGCCGCTATTTGTGACATCTGATAGGGTGGTGGAGCCTTCCCTTCAATTGCTGTAATAATTACCCTGTTCAACAAAGATCTGATACAGGGGATACAACAACATCCACACAACACGAACACAATGGTCATACCAGCGAGGGACATAAACACAGACACAATTAATCCTTTCCATTTCACTACCCATGAATCGAAAATGCCTCCTAGAGGGTTGTCAATACCTGAATGTTCATGCATTTCTTCAGACAAGGTTCTTAATCCTTCCAGGGCTCTGGTTACCGAGCCATCAGGTGCTGTATTGTTGGGGATGAACGTACAACATTGATCTTCAAACATAGAGCACACTCCCCCCTTTTCTGCCAACAACATATCTAAGGCCATTCTATTTTGTACTGTCATCAATGAGGTCCCTGCCAATTGTTCAGAGAGTCCCGCCACGGCGTCTCTAGTTCTATTGGCTAGCCTGAGTACATTGTAATGTACATAATTAATTCGATCAACGTTTTTATTCAGCATAACTGGGAATAAAGCACTAATGATTGGGAGATTCTCAAATCCTGTTGTTACCTGGTCTACCAACTTATATTCATGAGGTACGCCGCGGGGAACCCCTATTACAAAATAAAAGCTTCTGTCGTCAATTCCACAGTAAATCTGTATCTTTTCAGAACCAGGATTAATGTTGAATCTTGTCAGGGTTAACAAGAGTGGATTTTTTAGCTCTGAGAATTGATCAAGTTGCCCCTTTGTCAGGCTCACATGGTCTCTAACCTCCCATCTATTATCCGAGGGTGACGACTTCTTAGGTGTCCATTGTACCCCAGTCCATGTTATTACATTATCCCACGACGGACATGGGTCATAGTAAATAGTGTAGGTACAAAGATATACATCATACTCCGTCCAGTTCCCTGTATTTTGGCCACAGTCAATTACTTGACATAAGTCAAACTGGTATATCGGTATATTGTCTCACACTTTTTATCATGTTTAATGTCTACCCGGCTCCCTTAACATTTGTCCATCTCTTGTCCTGTTGATCTCTTATTCCTGGGACTCTCTACCTCGTCTGTGTGTTTGTCCCTCGCGGTTGATGCCATTATTAACAGTATCATAACACTTATACATAAAATAGTGAAAACTCCCAACCTTAACGGCCTAGGATAATGTGGGCTAGTTACTAAAATAAACATGATATTCGTTACACAAAAATTAAAAGTTTAAGACCCTTCTACTCTTTTTCTGTTCTTTTTTGTTCTAGAGTTCTCGTTGGCGGTTCTGTGGCCGCACACTGGCTCCAATGGTACCAAGTGTCTCCTTTCCCTTGTAGTCAGACCGCATGAGATGTCCTTTCCGCCACCAAGTAAGGTCCTGTCTACCATGGCTCCGACCATTTCCGTTTGATCACCTTCAGCAGGACCCACTCTATGGTGGATGGCGCCTGGCTCTGTAGGTCCCCCTTTTCCGATCCAACCTGTTTAGAGAAAGCTGAGACCAAAGCTGTTAGTTGGTCATAATAAGGTTTGTACCTTATTGAGACTCCTCCCTCTAACATCTGTATTCCAGCTCCTGGTCCTGGAAACTGCTGCCCTGTTGTTAGCTCGTTCGGGGTAAACTCTGTAATAGAGTTTACTGAGCTTCTAATAGACATTAAGGCCAAAGGTAGGGCATCCACCCAGCTTAACTTCGTTTGTGCACACACTTTTCCTATTTTTCCCTTTATGGACTGGTTCATTCTCTCCACTTTTCCCTGTGACTGAGGATGGTACACCGTTCCAAACGCATGTTTCAGTCCTAAAGCTGCTTCTACTTCTTGCAGGTCTTTATGCTTAAAATGTGTGCCATTATCTGACCTGACTTTCTTTGGAAACCCATGCGTTGGAATATATTGGTTTATCAAAAATTTGATCTCTGTCTTTGCATCTTCCTTTTTCGCAGGTATCACTTCTGGCCAACCAGTGTATGCATCCACTGGTACCACCTACATCCGTTTACTCTCTCTACCATGTCAGTGTAGTCAATCCCTATTTCCTGACCTGGCATTCTTGGGGGAGGAAATTTTCCGTCTTGTGGTTTCGCTGTTGCTTTTACATTATATTCTGAACACGATTTACATTCTCTGATATAATTTTCACTCATTGCCTGTAGTTCAGCCAATTGGGCTGATTCTTTGCCGCCCTCTGTTGGGTCAAGGGTAACACTTACATACATCAGCACCTGCCTGCATCCCCCTTTTTTCTGAAAAAGAACACCATTTATTGTGTGTTCTTTTTCAGAAATATCGAGGAAAAATGGCTCTTTGTAATCCGGGACCGCTAAATCAGCATCCCGTGTTAGGGTCTGTTGAAGAGATATAAAACTGTCGTCTGCATCCGTGGTCCACTGCAAATGGGCAAACAAATTTCTCATGCCTTGCTCATTTACCATGGCCCTGAGAGGGAAAGTAAGCTCCCTATATGAAGGAACAAATTGTCTACTATATCCTGCCAATCCAAGAAAATGAGAGCATGTCTTTTACAGTGACTGGTTTGGCATGATGCAGAATGGAGGATCTATGGGACGGAGACACACCTGTTCCCTTACCAGAAATAACTCTACCCAAAAAAGACACCGTTCGTCAGCAGCATTGTAATTTAGCCCATGAAATTTTGAAACCGACGTTATACAAGGGTAACAGCAATGAGTTTGTAGCTGCCAAACAAGAAACATGGTCGGGTGCCGCCATAAGAATGTCATCCACATATTGGATCAATCCCACCCCCTTTGGGAGCATCAGATCTTTCAGCTGCTGTTTCAGTACCTGATTAAGCACCCCAGGTGACAAAATGAACCCTTGAGGGACCCTTGTATAACAAAGTTGTTGGCCTTTATAGGTAAATGAAAAATGTCCCTGAAATGATCAGCTAGGGGCAAACAGAACACGTTAGCCAGATCAATGCACGAGAACCACTTATGGTCAGGGGTCAGCACAGACATTGCAGTGTAGGGGTTTGGGACCGAAATTGTTGGAGTAGAAACGACACTGTTGATCCGTCTAAGATCATGCGCCATCCTATATTTGCCTGTAATCTGCTTCTCTACAGGTAAGATAGGAGTGTTCCAGGCTGACTGAGAGGGTTCTAGCACCCCTGCTGCTATCAATCCTTCAATTGTGTCGGCGATGCCGGCTTCAGCCTCTGGTTTGTGTGGGTATTGTCTCTGCCAAATCGGAGTGTGGTCTATGAAATCGAATGTGATTGGTGAGACGTGTTTGCAGTAACCAACGTCCGTCGAACCTGCTGACCACAAGGCATCCGGTAGTGTATCAAGCATCGCTGCAGCCTGTGGATGGTCCGTCTTTTCCCTGCCATGACACCTTTCAATCTGCCTATGTTCCAACAACACCTTGTCAGTTGTTCTGTGCACAAGACAATAAGCTTCAACTGAGGGTGAATATTGCAAACCGGGTAACTGAGTCCAAACCCAATCAGTTAGCTCTATCAAGCGTTTGGACATGAGTCCCAGATCTTTGGCCTGATATTCAGCATGCACTGCCAATGTGAAATGCAGTATAGCTTCTTCAGATATCTCATACCATTCCAACTGTTCCAGAGTTAGTTCCATAACACCCACCACACCTTCCAGGTGTTGATAGAATGCATGCGGATAGATTTTATTGTCATCTGTCGTAATATCGGGTCACATGAAGGGGATCTGCAGGAGGAGCATAGGGATGCAGCCCTTGGTTATATAAAGACTGTATGCCGTTATTCTGCCCTTTCTCAGGTTCAAGGAGTCCCCAGTATATATCTGCCCACTGCCCTTCTGCCATTGGTGATGCGTCTGGTGATAATATCACTTGGGGTCCAGAGTGAATCATTGACATAGAACAATTAACAGAATAACCAATTGGAAAGGTCAGTACGAGTCTGTCTGGTCCGCACAGAACCAGGACCCCGCATCTCTCCAGCAAGTCACGTCCCATCAAATTCACAGGGCATGCAAGTGATGAAAAGTCTGCTCGGCCACTGATGTGATCAGTGGCGATGTCAAAGGCAGATTAGGAGGCTGATTTAAGGGGACATACTGTCCTCGGATCAATCCCTGGCGTCCCTGGGGGCCCCACAGCCAGGGACAATTTTCTTCCTCAATGCCCAGGTTGGCCACATTCAAAACAAGTGTCCGGTGGCTAACCTCTGACTCCTCCACGGCCCCTTCCTCTACCACTCATTCCTCCTGGAACACCTCTTGGCCTGCCCTCCTAAAAGGGGGTAGTATGGCATTGAATCAGGTGCCGGGTCTAGACTCTGCCGGTTATTTTGTGGCAACGGCTGCTGTACCATCTGATTAGTCGTCTTTTGGGAGGCCTTCTTTGTCTCATTAACCTTCCGTCTAGCCTCATCAAGCTGTAACTTCAGCAACTGCACTTGTGCTGACTCATTGCTCCGTTTATCTTCATTCTGTTTTGTCCTATATCGCTTCATATGATGCATCAAATGTTTTTCCCACTGTTTTGTAGAACACCCTGGGATATCAGGATTACTCTCCATTACCTCTTTTACTTCCTTAGGTATCCCTGCCATAACGGCATTCCTAAATAACATGGTCTGTAGCTGACCTGACCCTGGATGGCTCCCCGCAGTATCTGTCCACGTGCCTTTACATCTTGCCAAAAAGGCAAGCATCTTCTCGCCCTCCTTCATTGTGAAGGTGAGCGAGTGCATCGCTCCCGGTGGAATCGGGAATCTATCCCTCATTGCCCTTCCCACACAGTTGGCATGCTGCGCAAACGGGTCCGAGTCAGGTATTAAGGTGGTCCCCGCAGACACTTCAATCTGCTGGACCTCCCACAAAAATCAATTGTCTGCCCAACAATGCTCTCCAATCACCCATGGCCAACTTGAAGCCTAGTGTGTATTGGCAAAATTTAGTCATCCAGGGTCCACCTCCCTCCATGGGTGGGGACATTTTATCCAAAATACAATTCATATCCGTACAGGTAAAGGGCTGATACACATCCCCCATAAAAGAGCCTTTATAATCTACAGGCAGTTGGTGCTGATATTTTATGGGCAGCCGCAATATCTCCGTCCGTCACAAATCATAACTGTTGTCAAACGGAGGCTGTACCCCTGAGAAGCCCTGTTCAGTATGCATGGTAAGTGAGCCTTTTAAAGTGACAGGGTACGTGTTTGGACCGCCCCCTGGGCGGGACTCCTCGTCTTCACTATCTGTGCTACTCCTTGACTCCTCCTCTCTTCTTTCTCTTCGGCTTCTTTTGTCCACTTTCTTCCAACCAGTATTGACCCTTTGTTTCCCTTTCCATGCTCTTCTACTTCTAATCCAACCTACTCTTCTGCTTCTCCCAAAAACGGTGACAATTTCTTCCTCTCCTCTTCTTCAGGGACTTTGCCCTGCTTTTATAAATCTTCCCATATTTCTGCATCACTGTTTTTTTGTTTGTTCTTTGCAAGCCCACTAATTAACTGACCTCTAACTTTACCCCTCTGCTGTTTTACGGACAACACTAAATCAGAAGAACATCCTCCGTTTTCTTCACACTCTTTATCAAATTCCCTATCATTTTATGTATTTCTGTTTTTTTTTAAATCCTCCTGTCCAATAACCAATCGGTTTATACTTAATTTAGCCAAGCACCCAACCCAATTCAAACAAATCCGGTTGTGAATCAATCTGTATAAAATACACCCAAACAACTTACTCTTACAGTTAAAGTTATCAGCAGTTTCGTTATCACCTTTAAGTTTCTACTGCCTACTCTTTCTCACTGAGACACCACCGTCTTTGTCTCAGAGACATCACTGGCTTTTCTACTACCCTCCGTACATTCCCAATATCATTTCAAAACTTACAACACATCAATTATCAACCAAAATTCGTGAGTGGTGCTTTTATGAGATCCTGCTCAAAGGACTTTAAACCTTCTCACACATACGTACCTTGGTGTTTTTATGAGGACTCTAACCCCATGGGACTTTAAACCCGTATGTATCTAACCAACACTTGTGAGCGGTGCTTTTATGAGATCCTGCTCAAAGGACTTTAAACCTTCTCACACATACGTACCTTGGTGCTTTTATGAGGACTCTAACCCCATGGGACTTTAAACCTGTACGTATTAAATCAATACTTTATCCATTTACTATTACTAGGACACTTGCAGTCTAGTGACAACAATCAATTTAGTATCTCCAATCGCAGAACTTCGATATAAACAGGTGTCTGCTCACCTTTTGTTTTTGCGGCGCTGCTTGTTGTCATCACCAGACGTCAGTGTCCGTTGTTTCTATTTTTCTCGCGTTTACGTCGCTCAGTCTGGATCACGTCGGGATCACGTCAGGATCACCATCTGATGGACTTTAGGCTCAATCTACACACTTATTTTCTTTTATGTGTGAGTCAAGTCCTGCACGCTCTTTAAATAAAGAAATAAGAAAAAACATTTAATCTTACACTTTTAGTTTTATTCTAACAATAAGTGGATAAAGTATACAGATCTCTGGGTCTTAACCTTTCTGTCCCTGACAAACTACTAAGTCAGTCAGTTCACAAAGAAAAAAGACCCCTCTCTGTCCCTGACACAGTCTTTTATACCATACAAAACATCATACCATCACTCAAGTGAAATTGTCTTCTCATTGGCTGTTGCTCCGACTCCATTCCCCGCCTCCTCGCATTTCCGGCTCTCCGATCTCACGTGACCTTCGCTTTTCGGAGACAAAGGACCACCATGCGGCCTCCTTTCGAGCGCGAAACGGCAGTCTCGTCCACTTCCGTGGTGCGAAACGGCCGATCACGTGACCTCCCGGAGCGCGAAACAGGGAGACCACGTGACCGCGCCCGCGTCTCGGAGCATCACGTGATCATCCTCTGCGCGCGCATCAGAGGACCACGTGACCTCCGAGCGCCAAGAACACGCCCGTCAGACTCGACAATTTAGTTTCCAGGTAAGTTTTTTATATATATATTTACAGTGCCCACTCCATTACAGTGAAAACACCTGAGGCCTTTCACCTCCTTTCCACCCTCTTGCGCTTCTTTAACCTGTGGTAAATTCTTACCCGTGTTCTCTACTCTTGGTTTTGTAGTGTATGATCTCCCCTTCTCTCAACTTCTTTTCCCCACAGGATGAAATTCTGGCCATGAAATTCTCATGCACAAATGTATTCATTTGCTAATTCTGCTGCCCCTCTCTCCTCCTGAACTTGCTGTTCCTCCACATGAATTCTTACCATCTCTGAAAATGAGTTTTTAAACTCCTCCAGCAGAATAATCTCTTGTAGATTCTCAAAGGTCTTATCTATTTTTAAAACACTCGCACATCTATCAAAATGATTGTGTTTAATTCTTTCAAATTCAACATAAGTCTGACCTGGTTCCTTCTTTGTGTTTCTGAACTGTTGTCTATATAATTCTGGTACTAATTCACAAGCACTTAAAATAGCCTGTTTAACTTCTTTATAATCTGTCGACTACCCATCTGACAGTGCAGCAAATACCTCACTAGATTTGCCTTGCAGTTTAGTCTGACTAGCATTCCCCTAAACTCCTTTGACCACCCTATTTGCCTCACCAATATTACAAATAAAATAAAGAAGGCTTCATCATCTTTTGCATCAAAATGTGGCAGTGTTTTGAAATATTTGTATACATCACTATCTTCTCTTTTAATCCCCATCCTGTTAACATGACCTTGCTGACTAAGTCTCAACTTCTCAAGTTCAAATTCTCTATTTGCTCAGCTAAGAACTATCTCTCTCTTCTTCCTCTCTCCCTGTCTTCTCTCTCTCTCTTTCCCATTCTCTCTCCCAGTTTCATTCCTCTCTCTCTCACTCATTGTTTATCTTTTAACTCCATTTGCCTCAAGTTTAAGTTTTTCTACCTCTCCTGCACTTGTCTGGTTCTCTGACGCATCTATGTGTTTGAGTAATTCCCTTACAATTTCAGCTTTACTTTTGTCCTTGGTCAAACCCAAATCTAATCTCCTTGCTAATTCTAAAAATATGGTAGTTTTCTTTCCTTCTAAACTTGCTTGATAAAATTGGGCATCATCTTCAAATCCCAGAAACTCTTCAGCAATTTTAAGAGCCATCTCATTTTTAATTTAATCAATTACAAACCACCGAAATTAAGCAAATTGCCTCACCTACATTTTATTTAAACATCTAGGACACTACCTGCAAGTGTTTAAATCTGCTGGGAATTTTAGTACCCTGACTTTATTCAAAACTTGTTCAAATCCCATACCCAAGCCCCCAAAATGTGATGACACGGGGTAACCCCCCCTGCTTAATTTAAACCAGCAACAAGAAAAGATCTACCCTGTGTAATCTGTGAAAATTCAAGAGGCAAGAACTATTTAAAGTACAAATTAACAACTTTATTTCTTAAAGTATAACAGAGAATAATTGACTAGCAATTATTTACAACTCCTTCCTGCAACCTTTCTTTTACCTTCTCTTACATAATACTAATCCGATAAAACCCCCCAATTAAGATTTACCAAAAAGTTCAAGTTTAAAAACCAGCCAGCTATTGAATCTTCTATTTGGGTGTTCCTCTGTCTCCTTTTCTTCTTCTTGGGGATTCTGCCTCATAGGTTACAGATTGATAAAAGTACCGTTCAGAGAGCTATTCTCTGAGCAGTCTGCAGATGTCATTAGCTTGGCAGTTCTCCTCCCAACTGTTCAACTTTCCTTGGTCTTATACCCCCAAAGCATTGGCTTTTAAGATTGTCAACATACGAAGTTCAAACTTGGTTGGAGTTTTGTATTTTTCAGGATGTAAGTTAAACTGTCCGGCCTAATTTGAATTTGTTTTAACATCTCCAGGCAACTAGCTGATCAAGTTGTTCAACCAAATGTTCCGTTATATCGTGTTCAGGACACTTGGTGCTGTGTCAGGTAATTCTGCTAGCTTTTAACTTCCTTAAAGGTACAGTACACCAGATCTGTACAACAATTCTGACTTAGAAATATATCAGCAGTTCCTTCATCATCAGTGGGTCAAAATCCTCAAATTCTCTCTGAAAGGGTTTTGTGGGTCAACCTCCAACAGATCAGACTGCAGAAATTTAAGAAGGCAGCTAAACTTCCCAAGGAACACTGGTAATGGGTGAGAAATGCTGGCCCAGCCAGCGATACCCACGTCCCATAAATGAATAATGCAAATGCATGCATTGCAAGATTTTTCCCTTCATCAATGACCTTTCAGCATCCTTCCTTTGAGTGTGGATTTCCAGCCCTTTGTGTGTGCATTCCAATTCTCATTCCAAAGAGAGCGGACTTTCATTTGTTCCAGATCTCGCTGATTTATCATTCTTTTACACATCCCCAGTTTTGATTTGGAGTTGTGTACTGAGCAAGAAATGAACTTCAGCCTGTGTTAGTAAAGAAGGAAGAGAGAAGAAGCGAGCCAGTCTTGGAGGTGAATTGCAGGCTGGTTCCTGATCAAAAGGTTCTGTGATACCTCATTATCAGGGAAGGGTATTGTGTTTAGACAGAAGGCAGATGCTCCCCATTAACGAGGTCCATAACGAGAATGGGTTCCAGCAAGTTTGGGAGACGTTATGCTCCAGCAGATGGAAGTTACTGAAAGATAATTGGGATGATGGTTAGTCTGACAGGGAAAGGCCAGAGTTTGGTTTGATTGGATTTTATTTGATTTATTATTGTCATATGTATCGAGACACAGTGAAAGATATTGTTTTGCATGTTATATAGGTACGTCGTACTATATATAAGTACATTGGGGTGATCAAACAGGAGGCAGTATACACTGTTACAGTGACAGAGAAGGTGCAGAGAGAGATATTTGAGATGTTCATTCAAAAGTCTGATAACATCAGGGAAGAAGCTGTTCTTGAATCTGTTGGTACGTACTTTCAAATTTCTGTATCTTCCGCCTGATAGAAGAGGGTGCAAGAGAGTGTAATGGGTGGGAGGGGACTTTGATTATGCTGGCTGTTTTCCCAATGCAGCAGGATGTGTAGACAGAGTCAATGGATGGAAGGCTGGTTTGTGTAATGGACTGGGCCATGTTCACAGCTCTTTGTAATTTCTTGCGTTCTTGGACACAGCAGTTACTGTCCCAAGCTGTGATGGATAGAATGCTTTCTATGGTACATGTATGAAACTTGGTAACAGCCATTGTGGAAGTGTCGCATTCCATTAGCCTTCTGCGGAAGTAGAGGCGTGTTGTGATTTCTTGACCATAGTGGTGACGTGAATGAACCAGGACAGGTTATTGATGATCTTTACTCCTGGGAAAATGAAGCTCTTAAGCAACTCCACCTCAACACCATTAATACAGACAGGGGCATGTTCCTCCACTCTGCTTCCTGAAGTCAATGACCAGCTGACTTTGATGGAGAGATTGGGTGTCACAGTGGCATAGTGGTTAGCACTGCTCCCTCACAGCGCCAGGAACCTGGGTTCGATTGTAGCCTCGGGTGACTGTGTGAATGTTCTCCCCATGTCTGTGCGGGTTTCCTCCAACCACAAGGGATGTACTCAGATTTCTCCAGTTTCCTCATTTCCCCTCCCCCACCTCGTCTCAGTCGAACTCAGCACCGCCTTCCTAACCTGCAATCTTCTTCCTGACCTCTCCGCCCCCACCCCACTCCGGCCTATCACCCTCACCAGTTGGGGAACAGTCAGATTCTGCACAGTGCTCTGAACAGTTACTGATGAAGTCTGTGATGGGAGCTGTGTGCTCATTTAGATTGGTAACTGAGTTCTTGAATATGGACCAGTCCACTGATTGCACAGTTGTGTAGGAGCTGGTCCATTATCTCAGACCAGCACTGTCCACCTTTCTGTACTGGATCCTCATGTTTCAGTTTCTGCTCACAAGCTGGGAGAAGGAGCACTGCCTTATGGTCTGATTTTCCCGAATGCAGGCATGGAATGGAAAGCTTTGATGGTCTTTGATGGTTGTGTAGCAATGGGGCAGGGTGGCTGGCCCTCTGATGGGTCAGGAGACGTGTTGGTGATATTTTGGGAGCACATTCCTGGTTGTAGTCACCGGACATGATGAACAAGGCCTCGGGGATTCTGTCTCCTGACCATTGGGAGTGATGTGTGAGATTTGGGTGGTGTTTTCTGGGAGAATGAGTTGGGGCACAGGGTGATTTGTGTGTGTGTTGATGCTGCACAGGGTGATTTGTAAACTCCTTGCCAAACCTCCCATTATCAGCTATTGGAAGCCAGAGAGTAGATATCAAGTTATGTGCATCACTGACATCCTCTGAATGAAGTGAAAAGATAAACAAAACCAACATCTTCAACAACTCAGTGAAGAAATAACACTCTGTGCCTGTGGAACAATTTGTTGTGAAAACCACTGAAATGATCTTGTGATTTGTTAATTGGATTTTATTTATCCCTTAACTGTGTTTGGCTGTCTGTCTGCCTGTCTGTCTATGTGTGAATGTGGCTAATACAATCAACACGTTCAATGCATGTACCCCCTCTGTGAGAAAAAGTTGCTCCTCATGTCCCTTTCAAATCTTCCCCCTCTGACCTTTAAGACATGGGCCTGCTAGTTTCCAACTTCGTGACTGAGGGCTGAAGGACCTGTACTGCGGTGTAATGTTCTGTGTTCAACGTTCTATTTTGTGATGGTCTGTGGAAAGGTGGGTCACGGATATAGTGTACTCTTCCTCGTTAAATCAGGATTTGGAGATGCTGGTGTTGGACTGGGGTGTACAAATTTAGACGTGTCAGATTGTGGACATAGATACCACTATTACGCGTGGGGACACCTCCCACCTTGTACATGGCAGGTACTCATGTGACTCAGCCAATGTTGTCTTTCTTATACGTTGCAGGCAAGGATGCCCGGAGGCATGGTACATTGGGGAAACCGAGCAAAGGCTACGACAACGGATGAATGGGCACCGCACAACAATCAACAGACAGGAGGGTTACCTCCCAGTTGGGAAACACTTCAGCAGTCCAGGACATTCAGCCTCGGACCTTCGGGTAACCATCCTCCAAGGTGGACTTCGAGACAGGCAGCAGAGGAAAGTGGCCAAGCAGAGGCTGATAGCGAAGTTCGGTACCCATAGGGAGGGCCTCAACCGGGACCTTGGGTTCATGTCACATTACAGGTGATCACCATTGCACTATACACACACACACACACACTCTCACACACACACTCTCTCACACACACTCTCTCACACACACACAGGCACTCCTATACACACAGACACGCACACAGACACTCACACACACCCTTATAGACACACACACTCCCACACTCACACATGCACCCCCTCACAGACTTAAGACACTTTGCACTTGCTACACACACAGATACGCTTTCTCACACTCACCACCCCCAACCCAGAAAGACACACACACAGAGACAAAGTCCCACATGCACACATATATTTTGTGGGGTGAATTTCTATTTGCAGAGTTACATTGTACTTTGCTCAAAAACTGCATGCATTCATACAGAACTCTGAGCTCAGAAACTGCATGAATTTATGTAAAACTCCGTTATCTCACTTTTTAGATTAGAATCAATCTAAACATCATGGCATAGACAGAGAACACAGGGGGCTAACACTTTCAACATATTATCTAGCTATCACCATTGTTAACAGCTAACCCGAGAATGCAACTTTTAAAAAAAGGTTTTCTGATTTACACATGAAAGAAGTGAAACTATCACTGTATTCTAACAGATGAAAGGCTTAACAGACAAGCAATTTTTCAATGTATAATTTCAGTTACATCACATTGTAAATTTTTGCTATAATTTCTGTGTGTTAGGATTGAGCCCTCCACTACCACCTGATGAAGGAGCGTCACTCTGAAAGCTAGTGTGCTTCCAATTAAACCTGGTGTTGTGTGATTTTTTGCCTTGTTAAATCTGAACTGGTTGTGAGATTCCACATTTCTCAGTGAGAATCTGAGTCACGTGGTCGTTTCAGGTGACCTTTATTTTCAATACAGCTCCATTTCTCACAGCTATAAGGTACACGAAAAACTTCAGGATGCCTTAACATATATCATTTAAAGTTAGGCCACAGTCTCGCTCCCCCTCGCTCCCACTTTGATTACTATTGGTCAGTGGCACCTCTGTAAGTATCTCTCTACACAGAATGTGACACAGTTCAAGCTGACTTGAGCAATTTCAATGTATTTCCACTTCTGATAATCACATCACTGAACGACAGATTGATAGACAGGCTGTTTACCCATTTCCTAGCTAACCCCTGAAATGTTAATTCCAGGCCCACCTCTGTGTCTGCCTTCAATGTTAGTATTAATGGAATGTTCACAGTATTTTCCCCTGTCCAGACAAATGCAAAATATCTGCTTGATGAATGATGGAGAGTTATACACACTCGTCTACAATGCCCTGCCTGTTCTTAGAGATAAGAACCCCCCGCTTCACCCAGTTTGGGTTCCCCCAGGATCACTCAGCTCCTGACCCCATTACAGACTTGGATCAAACATGGACAAAAGAACTGAATTCCAGAGGGGAGGGGAAGGGAGGGGAGGGGAAAAGGACAGCCCTTGGCATCAATGCTGCATTTGACCGGGTGTGCCATCAAGAAAGCCCTGGCAAACATGTGTATCAGGGGCAAACTCTCCGCTGGTTACTGTCATATCTGACACAAAGAAAGATGGTCATTGGAGGTCAGTCATCTCAGATCCAGGACAGCTTTTCAGGAGTTCCTCAGAGCAGTGTCCTAGGCCCAACCGTCTTCAGCTGCTTCATCAATGACCTTCCTCCCATCAGAAGGTTCAAAGTGAGGATGTTCACCGATGATTGCACAGTGTTCAGCTCCATTTCCAACTCCTCAGGTACTGAAGCAGTCTGTGTCCAATTGCAATAAGATCTGGGCAATATCCAGGCTTGAGTTGACAAGGCGCAAGTAACATTCACACCACACAAATGCCAGGGTATGACCATCACCAATAAGAGACAATTTAACCACTACCCTTTGGTATTAAATAGTGTTACCATCACCCAATCCCCCACTATCAACATCCTGGGAGTTATCATTGACCAGAAACTCAACTGAACTCACCACGTAACACAGTGGCTACAAGAGCAGGTCAGAGGCCAGAAATACTGAGGAGTGTAATTGACCTCCTGTCTCCCCAAAGCCTGTCCACCACCTACAAGACGCAAGTCAGGAGTGGGGTGGAATACTCACCACTTGCCTGGATGAGTGTAGCCCCAACAGAAGCAGCCCCACCTTCTCTCCCTTCAATAGACCGGTCAGAGGCTTATGATCTGTTACCATGACAAACTCCTGACTGGAAAGGGATTGGTGGAACTTCCTCACACCCCAGAGATGACCACCAAACCTGCCTTCTCTCTCTGGACATACTTGTGTTCAGCATCAGCCAGAATCCGGGAAATATAAGCTGTCGGGTGTTCCTCTCTGCTGGTCCACGGGTGAGCCATCATTACCCCAATAACGCACAGGGAGGCACCACATGTCAGCACCACGTCTCTAATTGGGATCATTGTGGGCCAACACCTTAGACAGTGTTACCTGCTGCTTCACTTCCCTGAAGGCTATTTCTTGTGTGTGAGACCATTTCCAAGGCTGACCCCTTCCTGAACAGCAGATGTAAGGATTCCAGGATGGAGGCCGGTTATGTATGAATTTTCTGTAATAGTTCACCAAGCCAAGGAAAGTCCTGAGTTTCAGTATGGATTTGGGAGCCAGTGCATGTTCGATCACCCTCACTTTATCTTCCAAAAGATGGAAGCTGGTCTTGTTACCTTGGTAACCCAAGTAGGCCTCTTGGGGCCCCTGGAACACACATGTTTCCATTCTAAGGTATACACACACCTGGGAGGAGCGTTGAAGAACTACATTGTAGCTCTCCCAGTGCTCTTTATCGGTCTTCCCTGTTATGAGTCCATCATCCTGAAAAATGGCAATGTAGGGTAGAGTTTGTAAGATGTTCTCCATGGTCGGCTGGGAAAGGCCACAGGCTGCCAATACCCCAAGTGGCTGTCTGGTATATTGATATAAACCCTTCTGGCTATTCATTCTAGCATACCCCTGGGACCCCTCATCCTGTTCTGATTGTAGATTGGTGTGGCCCATGTCCACTTTCACCTGAAACCCCACAATCTGTGTCTTCATGAGGTTTACTTCATCCCAGCGTGGTGAGCAGAGTTAACAATGGCCAGTGCTTGGTCCTTGTCCCAGTCTCCATGGGGAGATTTATTCAACATAGTGTCCCCTGTAGCTTTCAACAGCTGGTGATGAAATATTGGGGGGTGGGACGGTGAAGATTCTGGGACACACAGCTCCATGTAATTCACTGATGCTGACGTGTGAAGGGGAATTGATATTGGCCGTGTCGGTGGAATAAGGATGAATCAACATCCATTACTAATGTACAATCTGGTGAAATATTGTGCTCCTGTGGCTCTGCCTCCCAATGGTTTCAGGGTTAGTCACCATGATTGGTGTCATGATGGGGATGGTCCTATTCAGTTCCCTGTAATCGATGATGAGCTCCAAAGAGCTATCTGGTTTCTTAACCAGCCGTCTACAAGACCGCAGTTGTGAAACTGGTGAACACATCATTGTGCTCCGTGAGGATTGCCTGTGCTGCTGGGTCCTCAGTCATTCTGGTGAGGTTAATTCACCATTCCCTATGGTACACATTGTGTGTGTATGTGTGTGTGTGTGTGTGTGTGTGTGTGTGTGTGTGTGTGTGTGTGTGTGTGTGTGTGTGTGTGTGTGTGTGTGTGTGTGTGAAAGGTAAATGCCGCTTTATGGTGAGGTCTGTGTCTGAAATGTATTTGCTGCCGGTACTGAGATTACCCAACACTGCTGGGTGCTCACAGACTGTGTCTCCCAGATTCAACTCTTCAGGTTCTCTCTCATGTCCCATCCAGAGAATCAGCTCAGAAGCATTTTTGAACATGGGGTGTGTCAAGCATTATGAATATCTCAGGAGGTGTTCAGTTCTGTGTTCCTCACCGGGAATGCCCACCACGTCATTGGTGACCAGGCCCCACCCCACACTGTCCCATAAGGTACTGCACATTCACGGAGGAGAGCTGCAACTCCATTATCCTTCCAGATGTGGATCCAACTGCAGGCATTTCCCCCAATAGGTTTGGCTGCATGATCTCCTGTACCGAATGAGCTGCTGCATGTCTCTCCAGCCCTTTCAGTGCTGTAGACTGGAGTCCTGAGGCAGTGCTGGGACTGGGAACCATGTCGTACCTTTGTAAGATGGACCTGTGCTCCCTTAATTGCAGCGATGGCTGCTACCTCGCCCCTCCCTACTGCTCATCTAAAAATGACGAACAACAGTGGCCCCAAAATAGATCCTTGCAGTACACCACTCGTAAATGAAGTCCAGGATGAGCATTTCCCATCAACCACCACCCTCTGTCTTTTTTCAGCCATCCAATTGCTGATCTAAACTGTTAAATCACCCTCAATCCCGTGCCTCTGTATTTTGTGCAGTAGCTGACCGTGGGAACCTTATCAAATGCCTTTCTGAAATCCATATAACACCACATCCACCGCATTACCTCATCAAGATGTTTGGTCACCTTCTCAAAGAACTCAATAAGGTTTGTGAGGCACGACCTACACTTACCAAAATCATGTTGACTGTCCCTAATCAGCTTATTCCTTTCTGGATGATTATAAATCCTATCTCTTATAATCCTTTCTAATACTTTACCCACAACCGAAGTAAGGCTCACTGGTTTATAATTATCATGGTTGTCTCTACTCCCCTGTTGAACAAGGGGACATTTGCTACCCTCCAGTCTTTTGGCACTATGATGACATAAAGATCAAAGTCAAAAGCTCCTCCCTGGATTCCCAAAGAATCATGGAATAAATCCCATCCAGCCCGGGGACTTATCTATTTTTACACTTTCCAAAATTGCTAACACCTCCTGTGAACCTCAGTCCTATTAGTCTAGTAGCCTGTATCTCAGTATTCTCCATGATAACATGCAAGTGTGATGAGAGAGTTTCATTTAGCAATTCTCCTATCTCCTCTGACTCCATGCATAACTTCCCACAACTATCCTTGTTGGCCCTAATCTTACTCTCGTCATTCTTTTATTCCTGATATACCTATAGAAAGCCTTAAGGTTTTCCTTGATCTTATCTGCCAACGACATCTCATGTTCCTGCTGGCTCTTCTTCGCTTTAGGTCGTTCCTAGCTAACGTGTAACTCTCAAGTGCCAAACTGAGCTTTCACATCTCATCCTAGCATAAGCCTGCTTCTTCTTCTTGACAAGAGATTCAACTTCCTTAGTAAACCACAGCTCCTTCGCTTGACCACTTCCTCCCTGCCTGACTGGTACATACTTACCAAGGACACGCAGTAGCTATTCATTGAATAAGTTCCACATTTCAATTGTGCCTTTCCCCTGCAGTTTCATTCCCCATCCTATGGATCCTAAATCTTGTCGAATTGCATCGTAATTGCCTTTTGTCCAGCTGTAACTCTTGTCCTGCCTTCCGTCGCTAAAGTAAATTAAAGTGAAGAAAGAGATTTGTGAATCCCTTTTGCTCAAGCCCAGGCCATGTTCCTTGTCACCTGCTGTTCTGTGTGGGTGGAGTTATCTTGGGATCACAATTTCCAACGACTTCCCCCACTGCCTCAGTGACAATCTGCCTGTTTTGTGGTGTTAGTGCAGTACTGGCTGTAGGTTACCAAAGCTGCTTGTGCACTCTGTCCATAGCCACATGGCAAATGCAGCTGGTGCTCTCACTATTCCTGCCTACGCTGAGTTAACACTTCACGGGCTCCCCCAGACTGTATCCTGCGGTGGCGAGCATCGCTGGTTCCATGGCCTTCAGCTCCTCTCCTGCCTCACTCTGTGGGTTGCACTGTGGGCCTCAGGCACATTCACATTAATGTGTCAAGCCCTTTGCTGGTGGTTGCTGGGGAAAACCATGTGGGGATCAGTCGTGGGACTGGAACAGGGGGATCTTGTATCTGTCATTAGAATATTGTTCTGAGTTCATTGGGGCAGGGTAGGATCTCGGGGTCAGGCACCCACAGGAAAAAGGAAGACAAGGAAGCCGAATCCAGAATCGGAGCAACTAGACAGTGGGGTCAGGGACCAATGGGAAAAGGGTTGAGGAAGGTTGGGAGCACAGGAGGTGAGAGATATAAAAAGGGTTGGGGAGCAATAGACAAGTAAAAAAAAAACAGCTAGTGTTAGATTAGATTAGATTCCCTATAGTGTGGATACAGGTCCTTCGGCCTAACAAGTCCACACCAACCCTCCGAAGAGTAACCCACTCAGACTCATTTCCCTACATTTACCCCTGACTAATGAACCTCACACTATGGGGCAATTTAGCATGGCCAGTTCACCCTAACCCGAGTTCATTGGGGCAGGGTAGGATCCCAGGCGTCAGGCACCCACAGAAAAAAAAAGGCAAGGAAGCCGAGTCCAGGATCGGAGCAACTAGACAGTGGCACGGTCGCTCAGTGGTTAGCACTGCTGCCTCACATCACCATGGTCCCAGGTTCAATTCCAGCCTCAGGTGACTACCTGTGTGGAGTTTGCACATTCTCCCCGTGTCTGTGTGGGTTTTGTCCGGGTGCTCCAGTTTCCTCCCACAGTCCAAAGATAGGCAGGGCAGGTGAATTGGTCACGGCAAATTGCCCATAATGTTAGGTACATTAGTCAGAGAGAAATCGGTCTGGGTGGGTTACTCTTTGGAGGGTCAGTGTAGACTGGTTGGGTGGAAGGGCCTGTTTCCACACTGTAGGTAATTTAATCTAATCTAATCAACCTGCACATCTTTGGACTGCGGGAGAAAACAGGCGCCCCACTGAGAGCTGAAGGAAAGCTTTAAAACCCAGCAAGGAGGTAGCAATACCCAGCTGCATGGAGTGGCTACGAGATACAGAATGGGAGAAGGTGAGGCAGTGAGGGAGCTGAGAGAAAGTGAAGCAGGACCTGGAGGAAGAAAGGTCCAGCCAGCAGAGCAGGAGCAGAGGGACCAGATGAATGGTGAACACTTTGGGACAGTTTGAGACTCAGTGAGATAGACCATACCAGGGGCTGCAGTGTTTGCTCAGTGATCGGGACACAGCTAAACAAGAAATACCAAAACCCACAGGCTGCCTAACCCTAACCCGAATCCTATCGCACTATTTGAGTTGCCAATGCAGGACTGAGCAATTAAAGACACAATGTCCCGGGCCCATGGAATCATGGACCATGGGGCCAGTGTTTTCGGGATAGACTGGGAGGAAATGGAAGTACAAGAGTGAAGGTTGGAGACACCTACCCACCCCACCTTTCCAGAGGGAGTCGATCCTTTGACAGCCCCAGGCCCTGTACTGGCCTGGTTTAGATTTCCTTTCATACAACATTACATAATGGACACAGTACAGAAGGAGGTCGTTCAGCCCATTGTGTCTGTTCTGGCTCGTTATGTCTCCAACTCACCCCATCCCTGCATCCTTTTTCTTTTCAGATAAAATCCGATGCGTTTTTGAAGGCCTCAATTGATCCTGTCTCTGCAGTCTTCTCAGACAGTACATTCCAAATCCTGATCATCTGTTGCATTCTGTGATTCCCCAACTCTGAACCAACTCTGACTGTTTGTACCCCTCACCCATTCCCTCTTTCACCCATTTGAAGTTAGTCATCACATTGGGCAGTTAGCCCCTTAAGTCAGGCACAGGCCTGAAAATCCAAGAGTTCAAGGTTAGTGGGGTTCAACTTCAGAGATTAGACCAACTCTTCTAATCAAAGATCACTCAGGGGCGCCAGTGTTGTCTGTGCTTTGGACCAGTTAATGTGTTATTAAAAACACTTTACCCCAGTGTTCTTGTCAGTGGGTAGGCACAGGGACAGAGAACTCAGTTTGTGTTTCAATTATGTCCTTATCCCCCTTGCCCTAGACCTTCTGGATTGCTCTGTGGCCTTTAGCCAATGGGACCATGGGCAGAGTTCAAAGCGTCCAATGGGTTAGCACCAACCCCCTTCACTGTTGCCATGTCAGGGGAAGTGTAAGGTGCACATCCCCCACCACTGGGCCAGGAGTCACCGTTTCAGGAAGTTCGGATTGACACTTCTCCTCACACAGACCTCAGGCTGGCTGTAACTGGTTCCCCCCGAACCTTTGTAACCTCTTTGACCACGGATTGCTCTGTTCTCTGCAGCCGATAGCTGCTGGCTGCTGTTTAATTTAGTTTGGCCAATTTTCTGTCAGGCCAGATTTCTCCAGCTGTGAGCCAGTTTAGAATGTCCAATGTTGGGTACACAGTCTCTTAATTATCTTCATGTGTCCGGCGTATGGTAAATAATTTGGAGGAACCATATCTCGAACACCATAAAGGAGATGTGGAAAATGGAGACTGAGGTGATTCAAGTGAGGACTGTCATATGAAGCCAGCAAGAAGTGATCCTGAGGACAGTTGTTCCCTGTGTTGGTGCCTATCAATATGTGCTCACAGGATCACCAAAACCCAGTCAACTGAGGACTTACCAGGAATAAGTCAATTTGTCCTGATGCAGATTATTCCTCAAATTCAGGCTGTATTCATCACAAAATGCGATCTCAGATGTCGAGGTAGTGATAAATAAGGTGTATACATCGAATCTCCTCCAATTCCAGCAACAAGGAATCTCTATATCTGACCCGGGAATGACATGATACTACAAGAGAAGTCTGCAAACACATCAGCATCACAGAGGCAAGTGTGACCTCCGATCCCAAGAGACCAGTTGGTCCCACCCCAACATTCAAAGTCTCCGCTCGCTGGGGATAAGGTTTTTAATGTCAGACAGAAAGAGCTCGAGATTTAGGGATTAGCTGTGGTGATAGACCACAGTTATCACAGTAATAGGAAACAATAAAGGCACATAATGGATGTGAAGACGAGAACTTTAGTTTAAACTTGCAAGTTTCCAAAGAGATGAAATGTATAAAAAGTAAAATTTAGAAAGAGGTTATGTCCATTGAGCCACAAAGTGGATAGATACTGAGCAGAGTAAACAATCTGTCCTGTTGCTGGATTTCCCATGTCACGGGAGGGACAGAAAGGATATTTATGAACTAGTGCAACTCAATATTAAAGATTCACTGAGCTCTACTGAAAGTACTGAAGGAAACGAGAGAGGAAATTGGAGGCTGTAGTCATGATTTCTCAGTCCTTCTTCACATGTAATTCTGTTTTTAGTGCAGAGAGTGACCGATGTCACTGTTTCACAACAGGAAGGTCAGCTGTGTAACTGCAGCTGATCATCCAATGTTCGTTTGGACTCAAAGCGGAATCTTCGGTTTCTTTGGTGAAGTTTAGTTTTGGTGGGTTTCATGGAGGGTACCTCTCTGTGTGAGGCCTGACCAGGAGTTTTATAAGGAATTGAAGTAAGGAATTTACAAACAGATAAGGATAGATTCAGCAAATGGACCCCAATTTTGCAGATGGAGTTTAATGTGGAGAAGTGTGAGGTTATCCATTCTGGCTGGAAGAATAGAAAGGCAAGTCATTACAATCACACAGAGGGTGGTGCGTGTATGGAATGAGCTGCCAGTGGTGGAGGCTGGTAGAATTACAGCATTTTAAAGGCATATGGAAGGGCAAATGAATAGGAAGGGTTTAGAGAGATAAAGACCAAATGCTGCTGATGGGACTAGATTAATTTAGAATACCTGGCCAGCATGGACGAGTTGGACCGAAGGGTCTCTTTCCACGCTGTACATCTTTATGACTCTACAGCTCCATCAGCCAGATTCATTGACGGGGTCAACGCCAACTCAAGCCTCGTGCTCCTAGTTATGTGGGGAAACCCTTCGAGCTGATTCCCATGAAAGAAAAGGGCAGCCAAGATCGACTGAAATTGGGGGAAGTTTCAGATTGTTTTAATGTCGAGGGGCATGGGGGTCCTCGTGCAGGAATGAGAGGAAACCAGTCTGCAGATTCAGCAGGGATGAAGGGGGGCTCATGGAATTTCAGCATTTATTGCTGAAGGAATAGAGTGAAAAGGTAAGGAAATGTTTCTGCACTTGTACAAGGCATTAGTGAGACTGTGCTGGAGTGCCGTCTCCTGTTTAGGGCTGGTAACTTGTGAGATTTGATTTGGTTTATTTTTGTCCCATGTCACTAAATACAGTGCAGTGCAGGGAGAGCATAACGTACAGAGACCATCGAACAGGGCGAAGGATACAAAGACATGCTGCCAAGAGGGTGCACAGAAAAACAAGGGCAACATTCAATCGGAAATGTGCCAGGTCCATTCAGAAGAATAACAGCAGGGAGGAAGCTGTTCTTCAACCTGTCAGTGCGTGTGTTTAAACTTCTGTATCTTCGACCTGACCGAAGAGGTTGGAAGAGATTTTCATTGGGGTGGGAGGGGTCTCTGACGATGCTGGCTGCCTTTCCGAGGGATTGAGAAGTGGAGGTGAACAGTGGATTTCAATCAATCAGAGATGAGGAGAAATGACCGCGCTCAAAGTGTCTTGCATCTGCAACATTCACTTTCCCCAAAGTAGGGTGGATGTTGGGACATTGAGTAAATTTGAGGAGGAGATTGACAGCTTTTTAATTAATAATGGGCAGGAAAGTGAGTGAGAGACTGAGATGTGATACCGGGTGTGTGGAATGCCCTGCCCGCAGTGATAGTAGGGTCAGGCACATTAGGGACATTTAAGTGACTCTTGGATAGGCGCATGGACAATAGTAAAATGTAGGGGATGTAGGTTAGATTGATCTTAGAGTAGGATAAAAGGCTAGCACAACATCGAGGGCCGAAGGGCCTGTACTGTGCTGTACTGTTCTATGTTCAGCCATGATGATGTTAAATATGCAGAGCCTATTTGAGGGGCTGAATGGCCTTCTCTTGCTCCAGCCCTTCCATTCTAACTAAACATTCCTCATTATGCTCCCTTCATCTGATTCTACACCCATCTTCCTGGGAGAATTTGCCACTCATTGGACATCCACTGCAAGAGGGGCATCTTTGGACCAGGTCATCTTTAACAGGTCGCTGTGCACCCAGACAAACACTGGCAATTTGGCAATTCCTTTCACAGGCACTATAATGGCCAAGCAGCCACTATGTTCATGGGACATGACCAACAAAGAGGGATCCTCCCTCACACAGGAGAAAGTGAGGACTGCAGATGCTGGAGATCAGAATCGAGAGTGTGGTGCTGGAAAAGCACAGCAGGTCAGGCAGCATCCAAGGAGCAGGAGAATCAACATTTCGGGTATAAGCTCTTTATCAGGAATCCTGCTGTGCTTTTCCAGTACCACACTCTCCACCCTCTCACACATTAAAACCTCATTCTCTCACCCTGTTCGCTGTTTAACCACCAGGCCCCACAGTTGGCCTCGCCTATATTACATCTGACCTTGCAGCTTTCAAACATTGCTACTGTCCCCAGTGCTCACCGCTGAGTGTGGACATGAAACTACAGGACGTGTGTGAAATTTACCCAGAGCTGGAGAAATCAGGTCTGACAGAAAATTGGACAAAATAAATAAGATGGTCACCAGCAGAGATTGAACACAGAGAACCGACATTGTACAGGGAATAAAGATCTTTACTCAATCAGACACCTCCTTCCTCATCAATTCTTCAATGTTTCACTATCCCCTCCTCAACATCTTTACTTCAAAATCTCCCTCAATAATTTCAGAGTAAGTCAATAACTCCGTCAGTTAAAGGGATGGTCACACTGCTTTTCGGACCAATTGGTTTATTTCATTGTTCACAACATTGAACATTGGTGAGGCCATGTCTGGAGCACTGTGTCCAGTTCTGTTGCTCAGTTATAGAAAAGTTGTTAATAAACTGGAGAGGATTCAGAAAAGATTTCCCAGGATGTTGCCAGGGATGGAGGGTTTGAGATATAAAAATAGATTGGAAAGGATGGAACTCTTTTCACTGGAGTGGGGAAGGTTATGGGGTGACCTGAGAGAAGTTTATAAAGTCATGATGGGTATAGAATAACAGGTGTCTTTTCCCGAGGATGGGGCATCTCAAGATTATTTTTAAGGTGAGAGGAAAAAGATTTTTAAAAAATCATAAGGGGCAACTTGTGAACACAGAGAGTGGTTTGCAGGTGACATTAACCTCCAGAGAAAGTGATGGATATGGTTACAGTTACAATGTTTAAAAGCCATTTGGATAAATACATGAATAAGGAATATTTGGAGGGATAGGAGTAGGCAGGTGGGACTAGTTCAGTTTGGGATTATGTCTGACATGGGCTGGTTGGACCAAGGGGTCTGCAGTTTCCATGCTGTCTGACTCCGGGTTATGAACAGTGGGAACTGCAGTCAGGTCGGTCACAAAGATTCAGGGGGAACCGGTTAGTGGGGCATAGAACATAGAATATAGAAAAAGACAGCTCAGTACAGGCCCTTTGGCCCTCGATGTTGCGCCGATCCAAGCCCACCTAACCTACACTAGCCCACTTTCCTCCATATGCCTATCGAAAGCCTGTTTAAATACCCATAAAGAGGGAGAGTCCACCACTGCTACTGACAGGGCATTCCATGAACTCACGACTCACTGAGTAAAGAATCTACCCCTAACATCTGTCCTATACCTACCTCCCCTTAATTTAAAGCTATGCCCCCTCGTAATATCTGACTCCATACGTGGAAAAAGGTTCTCATGGTCAACCCTATCTAAACCCCTAATCATCTTGTACACCTCTATCAAGTCACCCCTAAACTTTCTTTTCTCCAATGAAAACAGCCCCAAGTGCCTCAGCCTTTTCTCATACGATCTTTCTACCATGCCAGGCAACATCCTGGTAAACTTCCTCTGCACCCGTTCCAGTGCCTCCACATCCTTCCTATAGTATGGCGACCAAAACTGCACACAATACTCCAGATGCGGCCGCACTAGAGTCTTATACAACTGCAACATGACCTCAGGACTCTGGAACTCAATTCCTCTACCAATAAAAGCCAGTATGGCATATGCCTTCTTCACAGCACTATTTACCTGAGGACACAAAGGTGTCAGAATCTTTTCTGCAGCTCTAACTCCAACGTTAATCTCTCCACGAGCTGCTGGAATGTCTCCTGAATTGCAACGCACAGAGATATCTCTCTGTTCTTCACTTCACCCACAGCAGGAAACAATATATTCTGTGTAGGTGGAGTTTTCCGGAAGATCCTGGAAGAATGCTGCTGGACTAGTTCGGTGAGGCTGGGATTCGCGGTACTCTGGAGAGTGAGTTCCATCTTTAATCGAACTGTTCAGTCTAACTGCTGTAAAGGCAACTGAACGAGACTGAGTCTGTGTAGTTGGAAACTCAGTGAGAAGTGAAGTTAGATATCTCTGGGTATTGTAACTCAGGAGACACTCCAGCAGCCATGGCTTTGCTGACTGAGTGAGCATTTAATGCAATTTTGTCCTTTAGAGAGGGTGGTGGGCAGCTGCCTTCTTGTAACATTTGGGAGAAATGTACCACCAATTAGATGGGGGGGGGGGGTGGGTGTGGGGACAAGGGGTTAGGCTAGAGTTTGGGAGAAATGTACTCACAATTAGCCAGGAGGGGGGGCAAGGGGTTAGGCAGAGAGTTTGGGAGAAATGTACCCACAATTTGGTTGGGGGGGGGGTGGATCCATGGAGTCAGGGAGAGAGTTTCAGGATTTTGACCCAGTTCCAATGAAGAAATGGCAGCATATTCTCAACTCAAGATGGTGAGTCACTTGGCTGAGAAATTGCAGGTGGTGTATCTGCTGCCCCTGTCCTTCTTGGGAGTGTTGATTTGTTCAGAATGTGCTGTCTGTGGAGACTTGGTGAATTCCTGCGCGTGGGTTTGCAGCGTAACGGCAGCGCGTATGCCTCTCTCAGAGGAGGTCGTGTGTTCAAATCGAGTCAGGCTCCCTCCCGCTCAATTTCTCCTTTTCACAGCAGAGAGCGGCGCGAGCTGGGCGGAAGTGAGGTTGGAGCGCAGAGCTGGTCGGGAAAGTAAGTGATTGGTATTTAAAGAACTTACCTCGATGCCAACGGTCTTTTCACCACAGAGAGGGGCGCGAGCTGGATGGAAGTGAGGTTAGAGCGCAGAGCTGGTCGGGAAAGTAAGTGATTGGTATTTGAGTGGGTGTGTTCTAGACTTCGTAGGGCCTCCCTCCCATCCTCCTCCTCTAACCTAACTTTAAAGTCCACAGGTAAGCGACTCAGTGTTATTGACTCAGTGTTCTTGTTTTTGGAGACAAAGTGTACAGTCATGGCAGCGCAGGCAGTGGAATGTTCCTCCTGCAGGATGTTTGAGGTAGGGGTGACCACCGATACTCCTGCCGACTTCGTCTGCAGGAAGTGCAGTCAGATCCTGCTCCTCACCGAACGAGTTAGGGAACGGGAACTGGAACTGGAGTTGGATGAACTGAGGATCATTCGAGAGGCTGAGAGGGTGATTGATAGAAGGTACAGGGACATAGTTACGCCGGAGAACAGATGTAGCTGGGTAACAGTTAGAGGTGGGAAGGGGAATAAGCAGGCAGTGCAGGGATCCCCTGTGGTCGTTCCCCTAAACAATAAGTATACAGCTTTGGAAACTGTTGGGGGGGACAGCCTTGCAGGGGTAAGCTGCAGTGACCGGGTCTGTGGCCTAAGTTCTGGCTCTGAGACTCAGAAGGGAAAGGGGGAGAGGAGGAGAGCGCTAGTTATAGGAGACTCTCTAGTTAGAGGGACAGACAGGCGGTTCTGTGGACATGGGCGAGACTCTCGGATGGTTTGTTGCCTCCCGGGTGCCAGGGTCCGAGACGTCTCAGACCGTGTCTTCAGAATCCTTAAGGGGGAGGGTGTGCAGCCAGAAGTCGTGGTACACATTGGCACCAACGACATAGGTAGGAAGAGGGGTGGGGAGGTCATTCAAGAGCTCAGGGAGTTAGGCTGGAAGCTAAAAGCTAGGACAGACAGAGTCGTCATCTCTGGGTTGTTGCCAGTGCCACGTGACAGTGAGGCAAGGAATAGGGAGAGAGTGCAGTTGAACACGTGGCTGCAAGGATGGTGTAGGAGGGAGGGCTTCAGGTACTTGGACAATTGGACTGCATTCTGGGGAAGGTGGGACCTGTACAAACAGGACGGGTCGCACCTGAACCAGAAGGGCACTAATATCCTGGGGGGTAGGTTTGCTAGCACTCTTCGGGGGGGTTTAAACTAATTTGGAAGGGGGATGGGATCCGGACTTGTAGTCCAGCAAGTAGGCTAGCTGTTTGTCAGGATGTCCAAGAATGTAGGGAGGCTGTGGAGAAGGTAGCACTGACAGGGAATACTTGCGGACACAGAGATGGGCTCAAGTGCGTATACTTCAATGCAAGGAGTATCAGAAATAAGGTGGGTGAACTTAAGGCGTGGATCGGTACCTGGGACTACGATGTTGTGGCCATCACGGAAACGTGGATAGATGAGGGACAGGAATGGTTGCTGGAGGTTCCTGGTTACAGATGTTTCAGTAAGATTAGGGAAGGTGGTAAAAAAAGGAGGGGGGGTGGCATTGCTAATTAGAAATGGTATAACGGCTGCAGACAGGCAGTTCGAGGGGGATCTGCCTTTGGAGGTAGTATGGGCTGAAGTCAGAAATAGGAAAGGTGCAGTCACCTTGTTGGGTGTTTACTATAGGGCCCCCCAATAGCAGCAGAGATATGGAGAAACAGATTGGGAAACAGATTTTGGAAAGGTGCAGAAGCCACAGGGTCGTAGTCATGGGCGACTTCAACTTCCCAAATATTGATTGGAAGCTCTTTAGATCAATTAGATTGGATGGGGCGGTGTTTGTGCAGTGTGTCCAGGAAGCTTTTCTAACTCAGTATGTAGATTGTCCAACCAGAGGGGAGGCCATATTGGATTTGGTACTCGGTAATGAACCGGGACAAGTGATGGGCTTGTTAGTGGGTGAGCATTTTGGTGATGGTGACCACAATTCTGTGACTTTCACCTTGGTTATGGAGAGAGATAGGTGCACACAACAGGGTAGATTTTACAATTGGGGGAAGGGAAATTACGATGCTGTAAGACAGGATTTGAGGAGCATAAGTTGGGAGCATAGGCTGTCAGGGAAGGATGTGGTGGAAATGTGGAACTTTTTCAAGGAACAGATACGACGTGTCCTTGATATGATGTACCTGTCAGGCAGGAAAGAAATGGTCGTGTGAGGGAGCCTTGGTTGACGAGGGAGGTTGAATGTCTAGTAAAGAGGAAAAGGGAGGCTTACATAAGGTTGAGGAAACAGGGTTCAGACAGAGCAGTGGAGGGATACAGGATAGCCAGAAGGGACCTGAAGAAAGGGATTAGGAGAGCTAAGAGAGGGCATGAAAAATCCTTGGCGGTTGGGATCAAGGATAACCCCAAGGCATTTTATGCATATGTGAGAAACATGAGAATGACGAGAACGAGGGTAGGTCCGATCAAGGACAGTGGGAGATTATGTATTGAGTCGGAAGAGATAGGAGAGGTCTTGAATGAGTACTTTTCTTCAGTATTTACGAACGAGACGGACCGTATTGTTGAAGAGGAGAGTGTGAAATGGACTGGTAAGCTAGAAGAGATACTTGTTAGGAAGGAAGATGTGTTGGACATTTTGAACAACTTGAGGATAGACAAGTCCCCCGGGCCTGACGGGATATATCCTAGGATTATGTGGGAAGCAAGAGAGGAAATTGCAGTACCGTTGGCAATGATCTTTTCGTCTTCACTGTCAACGGGGGTGGTACCAGGGGACTGGAGAGTAGCGAAAGTTGTGTCCCTCTTCAAAAAAGGGATTAGGGATAACCCCGGGAATTACAGGCCAGTTAGTCTTACTTCTGTGGTAGGCAAAGTAATGGAAAGGGTACTGAGGGATAGGATTTATGAGTATCTGGAAAGACACAGCTTGATTAGGGACAGCCAGCACGGATTTGTGAAGGGTAGGTCTTGCCTTACAAGTCTTATTGAATTCTTTGAGGAGGTGACCAAGCATGTGGATGAGGGTAGAGCAGTGAATGTAGTGTACATGGATTTTAGTAAGGCATTTGATAAGGTTCCCCATGGTAGGCTTATGCGGAAAGTCAGGAGGCATGGGATAGAGGGAAATTTGGCCAACTGGATAGAAAACTGGCTAACCGGTCGAAGTCAGAGAGTGGTGGTAGATGGTAAATATTCAGCCTGGAGCTCAGTTACAAGTGGAGTTCCGCAGGGATCAGTTCTGGGTCCTCTGCTGTTTGTAATTTTTATTAATGACTTGGATGAGGGAGTCGAAGGGTGGGTCAGTATATTTGCAGATGATACGAAGATTGGTGGAGTTGTGGAGAGTGAGGAGGGCTGTTGTCGGCTGCAAAGGGACTTAGATATGATGCAGAGCTGGGCTGAGGAGTGGCAGATGGAGTTCAACCCTGCCAAGTGTGAGGTTGTCCATTTTGGAAGAACAAATAAGAATGCGGAATACAGGGTTAACGGTAGGGTTCTTAGTCAGGTGGAGGAACAGAGGGATCTTGGGGTCTATGTACATAGATCTTTGAAAGTTGCCACTCAGGTGGATAGAGCTTGTAAGAAGGCCTATGGTGTATTAGCGTTCATTAGCAGAGGGATTGAATTCAAGAGTCGTGAAGTGATGTTGCAGCTGTACAGGACTTTGGTTAGGCCACATTTGGAGTACTTTGTGCAGTTCTGGAAAGATGTGGAAGCTTTGGAGAGGGTGCAGAGAAGATTTACCAGGATGTTGCCTGGAATGGAGAATAGGTCGTACGAGGATAGGTTGAGAGTTCTCGGCCTTTTCTCGTTGGAACGGCGAAGGATGAGGGGTGACTTGATAGAGGTTTATAAGATGATCAGAGGAATATATAGAGTAGACAGTCAGAAACTTTTTCCCCGGGTACAACAGAGTGTTACAAGGGGACATAAATTTATGGTGAAGGGTGGAAGGTATAGGGGAGATGTCAGGGATGGGTTCTTTACCCAGAGAGTGGTGGGGGCATGGAATGCGCTGCCCGTGGGAGTGGTAGAGTCAGAATCATTGGCGATCTTTAAGCGGCAATTGGATAGGTACATGGATGGGTGCTTAATCTAGGATAGATGTTCGGCACAACATCGTGGGCCGAAGGGCCTGTTCTGTGCTGTATTGTTCTATGTTCTATGTTCTATGAATCTTGTAAATGATACAAAGTGCTGCGACTGTGCAATGCTGATGGAGGGAGCGGATGTTTGTGGATGTGGTGCCAATCAATTGGCCTGTTTAGTCCTAGATGGTGTTGAGCTTCTTGAGTGTTGTTGGAGCTGCACCATCCAGGCCATTGTGGGGTATTCCATCCCACTCCTGACTCGTACCTTGTGGAGAGGAACTTGCTGCAGTATTCCTCACTTCTGACCTGCTCTTGTAACCACTAGATTGATACAATGAGTTGAATTCAGTTTGTGGTCAATAGTTGGGAGGTCAGTGATGAAATGTCACAGATGATGATGAGATGCTGTCTTGTTAGAGATGGTCATTGCTTGAGGTTTGTCTGGTGTCAATGTTACATGCAACTTGTCAGCCCAAGTCTGTGTATTGTTGAGGTCTGACTGCATTTTGACATGGTCAGGTTTAGGATTTGAGGTCAGAAGTCACATGACAGCAGGTTATAATCCAATAGGTTGATATGAATTTACAGGCTTTCGGAGTGCTGTTCCTTCGTTAGGTGATGGGCAGCACTCCAAAAGCTTTTTTTTTAATAGAATCCCTACAGTGTGGGAACAGGGCCATCGACCCAATAGGTTCACACCGACCCTCTGATGAGTAACCCACCCAGACCCAATCCCCAAACCTTATTACTCTACATTTACTAATGCCCCTCACCTGCACATCCCTGAACACTATGGGCAACTTACCTTGGCCAATTCACCCATCTCCGGACTGTGGGAGGAAACCAGAGCATCCAGAGGAAACCCACACAGACACAGGGAGAATGTACAAACTCCACACAGACAGTCAGCTGAGGTTAGAATCGAACCTGGGTCCCTGGCACTGAGTCAGCAGTGCGAACCACCATGCCTTGTTGTGATTTTATATAAACCTGTTGGACTCTAACCTGCTGCTTTGTGACTTCTGACCTTGTCCACCCCAATCCAACACCAGCACTTCCACATCCTTAGTATCTGAGGAGTCGGGAATGGAGCTGAACATTGTGCAATCCTCAGTGAACACCCTCACTTTCTGATGGGAGGTGGGTCATTGATGAAGCAGCTGAAGATGGTTGGGCCTAGGACACTACTCTGAGGGACTCCTACAGAAATATCCTGGAACTGAAATGACTGACCTCCAACAATCACCTTCCTTTGTGTCAGGTTTGACTCTAACGAGTGGAGAGTTTGCCCCCTGATGCACACTGATTCCAGTTTTACTATGGTACCACACTCGGTCAAATGCAAACCTAATGTCAAATGCAGTCACTCTTCCCTCACCTCAATTGACATCGCTTCAACCTAGCACAGGACAAGCAGTAGTTTAATCTCTTGCAGTACTTGGCCTTGCCAGTTCCTGAAGTGCAGTGTTGAGGGAATATAATTCTATTGACAGTGAAAGGTGCCCACACACATTCAGTGCTCCCACTGTGTGGTGTCGGTCCTTGCAGCTGGTCATCCTGTGTGACCTGTCTCTGCAGCAGCTTAGTTACACTGAGGGAACAGTGAGAGTGAGGCATCACTCACATTTCTGGAGCACAAACGATAATCCATTCTCGACTTGCACGTAACTGGGTTCTTCTGCCTTGGCAACTGGCATTGAGCTGCAGGGCGGCCTCACTTCAGGTCCCCTGGGTCTGAGGGAGGGTTTTGTAATCTGCAGGCTGCTGGCCTCCCATGGCGTTCTGGGACCTGAGGAACAATGGTTAAAGACTTGTCGAATAAACTCTCTGCCCACTCTCTGCAACCAGACCACAATGTCAAGCTATGAACAGGAGCCTTGGAGCTGAAGGCCAACCTGTGTCAGTTGGGTGGATTGGCCGTGGGAAATAGGTGGGAGGCTGGGTCTGGGTGGGAGGGTCTTCTGAGAGTCAGTGTGGACTCAATGGGCCAAATGGCCTCTCTCCTCAC
The DNA here is from genome assembly GCF_020745735.1 of Hemiscyllium ocellatum. Taxonomy (NCBI): domain Eukaryota; kingdom Metazoa; phylum Chordata; class Chondrichthyes; order Orectolobiformes; family Hemiscylliidae; genus Hemiscyllium; species Hemiscyllium ocellatum. Next base: position 28,277,857 of record NC_083445.1, read on the forward strand.
TGTCTGTGATCCTACAGTTCCATGATTCTAATGGGCACAACTGTTACCTTGTGCCATTGGAAACAAGGGGGGCTTTTTCATTTGAGAGCTTCCCTGGGTCAGAACAGTTATTACCCCAGAATGGAGCATCCAACAATTAAGAACTGCACTCTGTTTGAAGGACTTAGCAGGTTTTCTAGAAATGTGCTGGAAAGGCACATAACCCTGGAAGTATCTTGGAAAAGCAGCAGAGACTCCACTGACAGACTACAGATGTTCAAGAGGAAATGAAACTCTTCCCTAGAGAGTTTAGTAATAGCATGAAACCCAGCTCTGCAGAAAGAGGATGTGGGACACCACTCAGCATTCTGAACTTTATCAGCCTGTTTATATATAGCAAGTATCTCTGGGAACTTCAGGTCGTTAGATCATATTCAGGAATTTAACATTGATTATCTTGTTTTTGCTTCGTTACTGGTTTAATACAATCCTCGCTGTTTTATCAGTGCCCTTCTTGTGTATGTTCACTACCTTTGATACTAAAAAGTACCTGGGAAAATCTGTTTTAAATAACATTACAGTCATACTGTGTGGACATGTGTATTTGACTATGGGCTCCTGCTGCCAATCTTTTGCAGATCGCCTGGACCAGAATCTTTCGTGAAGCAAGTAAACTCCAAGTAAAATGAGAATTATAAAGGAAGGCAGTGTGGAACTCCGAAGGGACATTGACAAGTTGGTAGGCAGATGGGTTTTAATGCTGAGAAATGTGAGTGATGCAGTTAGTTCAGAAGAACATTGTGCCTTGACACGGGGGTGAACCCTCTGTCCATTAAACCAAACACTCAGAAAAGGAAACCTTGCCTCGTAATCTGTTAAAGTACGAGTGACAGAGAACTCCTGAATTCCACTATTTAAAGAAAATAATAGCAATTTATTCTTTCACTCTAAAAGTGAACATTAAGTAACTATTCACTAAGCCTCCCTTTCTCTTTACTGATTATATCTGCCTCTTATTCTATAACAATTTACTGTTTCAATAAAACACTTATTAAAATTACATCAACTATTCAGACAGCGGCTGGCATCTTTGGTGTCTGTTTTCTTTGAGCTAAAGATCTCCCTGGTTCATCATCTTTCTTTTTCCTGCGAATATGTTTCATATGAAAAGGTCCCTTTGATACAGAGTGTTTCAATGTCTTGGGTCTTTCTTGATGGCAGTTACTCTGACTTTCAAAATGCCTGCTTTTTTTATAATCCCAATATCGGATTGTCTCATTGGTTCAACATTGACAAAACAATAAATTCAAACTCGGTTGGTTTTAGTATCCTGAGGCATAATTGAAACTGATTGGTTTCACTCGAATTGCTGTCAAAACAGCAACCAACTCAGATATCTATTTCATAGGCAAATGTTACTGATTTTCAATTTTCCAGAACATTCTGAGACTGCTAGCTAGTCATCTCAGACAGGGACTTGGAAGCTTTCAATGCAGGACAGCATTCTCTCTCTCTCTCTCTCTTAAAGGTAGAGTATAGGCCTTCAACTTCATAACAATTGACAGATAATCTAAAATGGAGATCAAATGCTACACGGGATGCAGGAGCAGAGGGACCTGGTATGCACAGAGAAGTGAAGGTGGCACAACACGGGGCAAGAGTAATTAATCGGAGACAGTACAGCACAGGAACAGGCTCTTCGGCCCAACGTGTCTATGCTGACTGTGATGCTATTCGAAACTAATCCCTCTGCTTGAACATGGTCCAAATCCCTCTATTTTCTGCCTGTTCACGTGTCCGTCTAACTGCCTCTTAAACTTTGATATTTTCCCTGCTTCTACCACTTCCCCCAACAGCAGGCTCTAGGTACCTACTACTCTCTCTGTAAAAACACTTTCCTCACACACTTCCCTTAAACTTTACCCTCTCATCTTAAATTGATGCCCCAAAGTATTTGACATTTCCACTTTGGGAAGGAGGCTCTGACTGTCCACTCTATTCCAGCCTCCTGTCATTTTATAAGCTTTGACCTGATCACCCTTCAACCTTTGACGCTTTAGCTAAAAAGAATCCAAGTTTGTCCAAACTCTCCCTATAGCTAATACAGAGCTGAAAATGTGTTGCTGGAAAAACGCAGCAGGTCAGGCAGCATCCAAGGAACAGGAGAATTGACGTTTCGGGCATAAGCCCTTCATCAGGAATGAGGAGAGGGTGCCAGGCAGGCTAAGATAAAAGGTAGGGAGGAGGGACTTGGGGGAGGGGCGTTGGAAATGCGATAGGTGGAAGGAGGTTAAGGTGAGGGTGATAGGCCGGAGTGGGGTGGGGGCGGAGAGGTCAGGAAGAAGATTGCAGGTTAGGAGGGCGGTGCTGAGTTCGAGGGATTTGACTGAGACAAGGTGGGGGGAGGGGAAATGAGGAAACAGGAGAAATCTGAGTTCATCCCTTGTGGTTGGAGGGTTCCTAGGCAGAAGATGAGGCGCTCCTCCTCCAGCCATCGTGTTGTTATGGTCTGGCGATGGAGGAGTCCAAGGACTTGCATGGCCTTGGTGGAGTGGGAGGGGGAGTTGAAGTGTTGAGCCACGGGGTGGTTGGGTTGATTGGTCCGGGTGTCCCAGAGGTGTTCTCTGAAACGTTCCGCAAGTAGGCGGCCTGTCTCCCCAATATAGAGGAGGCCACATCGGGTGCAGCGGATGCAATAGATGATGTGTGTGGGGGTGCAGGTGAATTTGTGGTGGATATGGAAGGATCCCTTGGGGCCTTGGAGGGAAGTAATTCCAAGGAACAGGAGATTCAACATTTCGGGCATGAGCCCTTCTTTTCCAAGGAACA